>NW_009695243.1:0-1169 GCF_000703405.1 Apaloderma vittatum | reverse complement strand
GTATTGACAGGCAAATGTCACCCACGTTTGACTGACATCCATTGCTCCTGAATACAGAAGTATGATTTAGGAATCAATTCTGTTTGTTTATTTAAAAAGCTCTTTGTGTACCTTGTATCTCTGTAAGCAGGACAAGTTCTTAATATTTTCTCAGCAGAAATGCCACTAATATTGCACATTCACCTTCCCACTCAGTCACACAGGTGCCCACCAGTCCTTAGGGGAGGAGAAACCCTTCACACACACACAAAAAAAACCACAGCCCATCCCCACGCCCCCCTCCCCCCCAAAAAAAAACCCGAAGAAAAATAAACCCAAATCTCCCCACCCCACAGAAACAAAATGCTTTGCTGCCTCCGGGTTAAGCAAGAGAGACCTTTTGCTTAGGTCTGGGTATCTGTTGATCTGCATATGCCCCGCGCTTTCCTTTGGCTTCTAAACAAAAGGGAACTCTCCCTGGGTGTTAGTTTCCTAGCAAAGCGGTGTCTGGCTTTAACATCGGGAAACGCTGCAGCCGGCGACGAGTTTGTCAATTTTAATTCACAGAAAGAACTGTTTACTTCTCTGCCTTTATGGTTGTAATCGAGGAGCGAGGAAGGGGGAGATCCGAAATCGTGAGAGATGCTAATCTGTATTACTGTGCGAGGTGGGAGGCATATTTTCAAATAACTTTCACTTGGGCAATCGGTAACTGTAAAGCATCCCTACATTTAAAGCGGTATTTCCCAGAAAACACGAATATGGCAGCGTGGCCTCAGGGAAGCATTAAGCAGGAGGTGGATTGACCTTTTAATTCTCGATCGGTGACCTGAAGGGTACCCAGAGGCTGCTAAGCACATCTCTTCCTTTTGGTCTGCTCCAGGAAGAGCTGTCATCGCAAGATGCAGCTAGTGAGTGAGGCTCACGATTTCCCTGTTCATCCGTTTGCGGGAGGGGTGGGGGAGGGAGAGAGGGGGAAAAAAAAAATATATATATATTTCCCACACTGCCAGAGTAATGCCAAACTCTCTGTGAGTGGGAAGAGCAGAGCAGATGCTGGAATGAGATGCCAAAGCATCTCCCCTTTCCCCTGCGCTTTTGGGTGCCTATAAATTGCTCCAGCGCGCTCGTCAGCCTCCTCCTCTCCTGGCAGGTGGCACCCGGGCAGGATCCCGCTCTCCCTCCGGCTC
>NW_009695242.1:0-27078 GCF_000703405.1 Apaloderma vittatum | reverse complement strand
CAGCTTCGCATCTCAAATATTTAATGTTCGGTGTCAGCGGTTAAGTCTGTGTCCCTTAGGTCTTCCCGTGGGGTTAGTTAAGTACCAGTTCCCTCATGGCGGCGCCTGTGGGGAGTAGCAGCTCACAACGTTCTCTGCGTCTCTGGATGTTAAGGTGTGGAAGAAAAATGGCCACTTAAGCAGCTTGCCTCATGCAGCGTTGCTGGAGAGGATCTTGGTCTTTCTCCCATTCCGTTACTTGGCTGCTGAGTCACAGGGCAGGGCTGTGACTTTCTGAGCCTGGCAGGAAGTAGTGAAGCCTGTCATCCAAACCCACAGATCGAGGCAGCGCAGTTTCAGGCCTCCATCTTATTTAGCAACGAGAGAGAAAGTAGTTCAACGTGTCTGTGACTTCTTCCCTGCCAGGCATTATTTAAAACACGTTACGTGGTGTTGCAGAGCACAGAGGTGAATTAAGATCATGTGGAATGCAATTGGAAGGTACCTTTCTTGGTCCACATTTGTCCACATTTTAGGAGTGCTTCGTCGGTAAATTGATATGTTGGAATCTAATGCAGTGAGGTCAAAGTTCTAGTGAGCAGTAAGGTGGATTTTTTTCAGAGTGGTAATGGTATGAGACTTGCAGTCTTACAGGACCTTTAAGTGTCACGTAAGGCTTCCACTTTATGGCAACTCTGTAATAAGACACTAGCTAGGATAGTTCTTTCTATGGCCAAACTTCACTGTTATTTTTAAATCTCTATTTGGATACTTGCTGCTGTTAATTTTAACCCTTTCTTGACTTACAATGAATATGGCTCTGCAGTAGCTCACAGGTGCAGCTTTTGAGAATGTAGTTAGTTAGCTGTAAACAAAACCTCTGGAAGTGATTTTAAGTTGGAGTAGTCTCTGTTGGTGTTAGAATACTGCATTCCTTGTGCGGGGCACAGGATCAGGCAGGGAGTAGATGTGATTTCTTTCAATTCAGTTGATACTGAGAACTGGCAGTGGGCTGTAACTTGGCCTTGAAGTATGTAATAACATGGGAGCTTCTGCAAAGGCCAGGACAGTTAGCATGTGTGGTTCCTCCTCTAAAGGGAGACACTGACCTTGGCAACAGATGATAGTACAGAAAAGGTTTAAGGCAATGCAATCATTAAATACTGCTCTGTGTTTGCGTGTTTGACTAGCTCCATCACGGAGTACAAAGGTCTGGAGCAGACAGTGCTAGTGCTGAGCTCTCGGGTTCAGTTAGCGTTTCCACAGCTAGAATTGTGCGTGGGCTGACTAAATTGATCGAGGCAGAATGTGTCATGCTCGGCTTGTGATGAGCTAAACGCATCAGATTTTTACATGGGAATAGCTCAGTGGAAAGACTTTCCTGAACACAGAAGTGAGGGGGTTTGCAGAATGAGCCAAAAAAACCAACTTGAAATGACGTGAGGAATTTCTGGAATGGCGCAGTGCTGTGAAATGCCCCTTTCTGAAGAAAAGAGAGGAACTACTGGAGAGGTCGTTTGTCAAGGACGCTTGAGTAATGTCAGACATTACCAATGGAAGCTCTTGCAGTGCGTACTCTTGAAACGTCTAAGAGCTCCTCTGAGCTGCTTGTGCTTTGGAAGAGTAAGGCAGCTCATGTTTTATTGCAGAGCTGTGGTTCTGAAAATGAAAGTAAAGCAAAGCAGGTGCCAGCCCAATAAGCTCTGAAAGTTCTTTTCAGATAAATGGGGCTTCTTCCTATTAGCCATTGTTCAGTGCATGTGCAGAGAGATAAGTGTGAGCATGGATGGGACTGATAACTGCAGGGTTGCAGGGATTTGTTTCTAGCTTACATATTTACTGATTAGAGTGTAGTGGCAGTGTGAAGGCCACCTAAAACTTTTTTTGGTGCTTAGATTAGTCATATCATCTGTCAGTGCGTGGGTCTTACTGGAGAGCAGGCAGTATCTAAAATCTTTGATCTGCCTTGTACAATGTGCTGCTTAGTGGCAGGACAGCTGGAAGGGACACTTAAAAGTCAAGGGGACAAACCAAATGGCTATCTGTTTTAACATGAGGAGGGAAAATTTGCTTTGGAGGGAGAATGAGTGTATGAAGTTAACTTCACGCTGCGCACACACACTCTTGCTCTACAAGCAGCAATATTTCTAAGGTTTGGTTTTCTTAACTTTGCAGTAACTGTGGGTTGATTCATGACCATTTCTGTAAACAGGGTTACCACCCGCGCTGGCTTGCCAGGAAGCCGGCTTCTAGATAGTTCTACTTCTGAGGCTGAGCTTTATTCTCTGCAGATGGGCTGGGTTTGGTGCCAGTCGATGGCTTACAGGCATTTGTACAACTTGATTTTTTACAGATAGCTGAGCTTACATAAGGCATTCCTTACTGCAGTTTGCTTAAGGAAAGCTTTGTAGATGGGTGAGAAAGGGGAAGAGGGGGAAAGGAAGTATTCAAAAAATGGTGATTTTCCTTCCTTTTAAGAGAAAAAGCTATTCCTGTAAATACCTAAGACAGGGTGTAACTATTAATGCAAGTTCTTAAAGCTGTGACTGTCTGCTTCTATTTCAAGACAGGTTAAATTTGGCTCTGAACAGCTGCTGTGCATATTAAGAACTGTTGCACTTTAGTCTTTTATGAAAAAGAACTCTTAACTAGTAGCAGAGACTTCCTTTATTAGGTTTGCTTGGCTGCTCTTATATGGTGAGGTGACATTCTTTTAGATCTCTCTGGAAACAAGTCTGCTTTCAGAGTGTTCTTCCCACTTAGATTGCGATTTCAGTCCTCCCAACATACAGCTAACTTTGACCAAGTGTAAAAGATTTCCTCGTTAGTGTGATGTTTTTGGGTTGTTCCCATGACTGCAGGTGTTACTACAGGATATAAATGTTAAGCTCATGCTAGCAGCAGCAGTTGCTGCATGCTGGGAGGGGTACAAAGGCTTTTGTGAGGTCCTTGGGGAGAGTGCAACCTGATAGTTAACCCAACTCAACTTGTAACTGTGCAAGCCTACCCAGAAGCTTATGAATCACACAACTGGATTGCTGCAATCGATGGATAAAAACTGTTCAGGAGGCAGAGGTGTGGGAGTTGCTCTTTATGTGTTTGGGGGCTAGAGGGGAAGGGAAAGATTGATTGCCCAGAGCTAGTTTGAAGAACAACGATGAACAGGCTAAAACTGTAGATTTTAAGCTGGGCGTGGGTAGATACAGTTTGGATATGAGGAATAAATCTTTTTGATGAGTGGTGAGGCAATGGAAGAGATTGCCCAGGAAGATGTAAATGCCTAATTTTTGGAAGTGTTCAATTTCAGGTTGGATGCTGCTTTCAACAGCCTCATCTAGTGATCTTGGAAGGTGCCTTACAGCACAAACTGTTCTGTGATTAATGCTAGCTCTTCTTTTCAGGTATTAAAGATGTCTATTACTAAGATCCATGCCCGTGAAATCTTCGACTCTCGTGGGAATCCCACTGTTGAGGTAGACCTCTATACCAACAAAGGTGAGTCCTTAGTGGTAGACGTTTATTCCGTTCCCGTATCTGATAGAATGGAAGAAGTAGTCAGAAATGCACAAACTGCCTTGTTCTGGCAGTGGAATTGTGTTTACTCTTTCCTCCATACATACAACATGTTGCTGAGCTTGCCGTGGGACTTGCAGGAAAAACCTCTACCTCATTGTACTGGGATGAAATTGCTGAGCTCAAGATTTTGGCCTTGACAGCGAAGGGGTTTTTGAAGCATGCTGCAGTCTGAATCCAGACCTGCCTTCCTCCCCTTGTCCTGGGCATAAACTGGGATAGTGCTTGCATAATCAGAGTTAACAAGACCTTTATTCCTGTCCTTGAGCAGCTGCTGATGGTGTTCGTTTTCAGTCTTCCCTAAACTTTGTATGACTGCACTTGAAGTTCAATTCTCAGTTTTGGGTAGTAGTTGCTTTGTGTAATGAAACAATCTCCTGCTGCAGAGTTGAATCTTGCTTAATGGTTTCTTCTCTGCGTAAATGCTCAGACATGACTGAACTGGTCTAATTGGGTTTTCACATATAACATCTTATATTCTTAATTATTATTGGACTTTCCCTTGGTTTGTTAGTTGTTCATCCCATATCTGATAGGATCTGACAAAGGCATTGTGCAAACACATACCAGTGTGGTTTGGTGGAATGAGCAAACACAATGGCTGTAATACACTAACTAAATAGCTGATCTTTCTGCCTCAAAAGATTAATGCAGTCATTTAATGAGACTGCCCCTACTAAGCTCTTTGCTGTAGTGGGATGAGGGGAAGACCGGAGACTGACATCTTGAACCACGGGAAGAACAGACTCCAGTGTCCCGATTTGCTCGAAGTTCAGCATCCTTTGGCTGGAAGAATGGGCTGCCTGGGTGGCTGTGCTGTAGTCAGAGGAGCTCAGTACTGACATTAACGAAATAGGTCTCTTAATTGTTGCTTCTGTGCTGTATCTTAGAAGAATTTAAGAGCCAGACTGAGATCAAGAGTAGATTCAATGAATAAAACTACCATTTGGGAAGGGGAACGGATGACTTTTTTAGCTTAAACACTTGAAATGCTCAATGGAAGGGAATGAGTGAGTCAACTTGCTGTTGATCAGTATGAGGGAGACTGAGTTGCTGATGCTGTAAAGGAGCAGACAGCTCTCGTAGGATCAGTGTAAAAGTGAGTAGAGATGCAATTTGGAGATCACCTCTTCCATTCCCACGGATGGAGGTATGTGATAGGTTGGGATAGTGTATGGGTGGAGAATGTTTTCTGGGTTTAAATGTGCCAAGACAGTTTTGTTTTTTTTGATTTGCAAAAAGGTCTGTTCAGAGCTGCTGTTCCCAGCGGTGCCTCAACTGGAATCTATGAAGCTCTGGAGCTTCGTGACAATGACAAGACACGCTACATGGGGAAAGGTAACTTGAATTTTTGTACCCAGCTTGGCCTGTTACAGTGGCTGCGTTGCTGCATGTATTTTTGTCAGATTGTACCAGTGGACACATGGGCTCCTTTACTGCTGTTCGTGTTCTGTACAAGGCGTGGCAAGTAAGCAAAAGCAGTGGATATTAACAGTGAGACGATAGCAATGCGTACCGTGCGCGGGCTGTGTGGCTGATGCAGAGGTAAAGCACAGGCTGCTGGATCTTCCAGGGGACAATCTGGAGAGTGACTCTGCCTCTGTAGTGGTGACCACTGTACTTCTGCAAGTGCTGAGTGCACAGAGCTCAGGCGTGACAGCAAGGTGATAAGGTCTCTAGTATAGTCTGTGCAAACATACTTCGTTAGGTCACTCCTGTTGATTGCCCTGCGTGTTGGTGCATGTCAGAGTACAGGGTGCTTTGGCAGTATGGCCTGTCTGCATCTAAACCGCCTTGCTCCACGAGGCCTCGTGAGACTGCAGCTCGTCACAGATCTCTTCATAGACAAAACGTTTAAAGAACTGTTAAATGCTGGCCCTGCAGACTCCTTAGACTGCAGCATGTGAAATCCCGAACCTGAGGTTGGTACCGACTGCTGTCCACAGCTAACTGCAGCCTTACACCAGTAATGGAAGAAACTTTTGTGTCAGACTGCATAATAGCTCAAGGCAGAATACTTCGGTTTGTGTAAGGGGTGTAATGTTTTAGTTGTCTGGGGACTGACTGTATGTTCTGAAAGGAAACTCAATACAGCAGTCCCCAGACTGGCTTGGGAACAAGCCTTGGGGGAAATGAATAGCTGAAGACAAGATACCATTTCCTAGTAAACATCCCAATAGTGATTTTTTTTTTTTTTTTTGACTACTCTCAGAGCTTGGAGAGTCAGGACTCCTTTTTAGCTGGCTGCTGTAAGAGCATTGGTGATGCTTTTCAGGTGTATGCAACCAATAAAACTTTCTGCCAGGAGAATTACTTGTCATCGAACTTTTCTGCCAGTCAGGTGAAAAGAAGCTGAAATACTTTGTGCCCACTAAGAAAAAGTGATTAGAATAGATAACGACTTAATTCAACTTGCAGAGCCTTATCTGAGAAGATTCATGGTTGTTGTTATTTTAACACAGAATAAACTCCCAGGTGACTGAATATTCCAAAGAGCTGAAGAGCTTATGCTGTTTACCTGGAGTGCTTTTCCTTGAGAAGAGTAAATGTGTACTTACCTCAATGTGCTCAGTGTGCGTGTGCTTAGAGCTGTTCAATCTGATCCTACAGGCAGTGCTTATGGCACTGAACTAGCCAATAGTCTGAGCTTCCAGGACAGGCTATCACAGCTGAAGGTTTTTGTTAGCTGGCGAATGAATTATTAATAAAACAAGAAAATCACTGAATGGTATGAGCTGCAGATAGCTGGTAGGTCTTATGTAATATAAATTTGCAGACTTATACTGTTTAAAAGGCAGCTAATGTGGTTCAGAGCACGCTTAATTAGCAATCACCAGTTCTGACAGTATTCCTCTAGGCTAATGTTGCTAGCTGGCTAATGATGGTCTCTGCTTTTGAGGACGAAGCAAGCTGGTTTACGCAGTGACCAGGCCCACACTGATTAAAAGGACGATGCTGTGTTCATGTTTTACTACTTGTCTGAATCCAGGAGCAGACAATCAGTTTCTATACCTGCAGAGGTACAGAGATGGTACTTCAGCATTGTATCAAGTGTAAAATGTGTGTGCCAAGTGCTTTAATCATAGAATCATAGCATGGCCTGGGCTGGAAGGGACCTTAGAGGTCATTTAATCCAGCCTCCCTGGCACCAGGGACGCCACCTCTCGACTAGATCAGGCAACACCTGGGGACCGAACAGGAATAGCAATGTCACGAAATGATGGCAGGTAATGAAATGCCTGAAATGTTACGTACTTAACTTCTGGGGAAACCTTTTGTTTTCCCTTACTCGGCCATTCTATGAATGGATAGGAGTAGCCTATCCTAAAACCTTTTCTAAATGCTGTCATTCAGCCACTTGAGGTTTTGAGTCCCCAGTGGTGTTTGCAATAGTACAGCAACCTGAGTGGAGAGACCAAATACAGCCTTGCTGGCTGATGCAGGTTCCTTGACTACTTGAGTCCTTTTGTTTCTGGTCTGCTGCTCGGTGTCAGACACTTGCTGTCTTATGTCTGTTGACCTCTTTGTGTCTTATCCTTTTTCTTGCGTGACTGGCTTTGGGTTTGGCTGCAAGTCTTCATGTCTTGCCTTGTCCATTTCGCTTCTGTCAGGTGTATCCAGAGCTGTTAAATATGTTAATGAGTTCCTGGGGACAGCACTGTGTACACAGGTAATGGATGTGCCTTCGGTGCAACCTTGTCACTTGGATGAGTTTCTCCAGTGCATGGTCTTGCAAACTGACGTTGCGGTAGGCTTTCCTAGGTGCTGCTTACTTCATGTGCTTTTGTTTAGTCAAAGTGACCTCTAGAAATGTTGAGAATTAGCTGTAAGCTCAGATTGGATCAGGGTTTGAAAAGCATGAGGTGGTATTTTTGAGGTTTTATTGTTACTGAGATCACCTACTAATGCCTGCATAACCAGTGTGGTTGACCAGTGTCTGATTTGCTTGTTCCTTCTAGGTGTCTCAAAAGCTGTTGAGCACGTCAATAAAACAATTGCACCTGCACTGATTAGCAAGGTAGGAGCAACCTGTCTTCTGCTAACATGTCCAGCGTGTTCTAACTGATGGGTTGTGTCTCTAGAGACAGTTAGAAACTGTATTACATGAAGGGGTGTTAGCTTGTATATTGGAGTGCATGTGAACAAACTGACCTACAGCGATTGCTTTACTTAATGACTGCTTATCTAATTCTTAATCGAAACAATCTCTAGCAGCCCAGGATTGTAGTGTGCAGAAATACTTAAGCACCTGGGAACCTCAGTGGTGTGCGGTTAAGATACGAGCTGCTTTATGCTTAAAAAGGTGACTGAGTACTGGGAGGGGACTGAGTTTTAGCCAAGCTGGCTAATTTGGAAGGGAATCTGAGGGGATCTCAGTAAAGTCTGCTTGAGGGAGATTCCTATGCGTTTTGTGGGTGCAAAGCAGTGGCTATAAAGGAAGGTGCAAAACTAAGTGGCAGTACATAAAGTGATTGCATGCTCTTAGTGTCAGTTTAAAATGTTAAGTACTAAGTTACAAGTGGGTGTATCTTATGGGCAAGCTGGTCATCTTTCAGCTGGCACTAAAGGGCAGGGGGCATAAACTGGCCTTTCTCCTGTGACGTGCCAGGCAGATAGCGTAAATGTCAGGAGGTCAAGGGAGATGATAGCCTTACAGTTCCGAATGTGAAGAACAAACCAAACTTTTGATGTGTCCAACTTATCTGTCAGCCTTGGCTTGCTGGAAGTGACGACAAGATGCTGCTGTGTGATAATGGCAAGAGCTAGTCTTTTCAACTGTTGGTAGTTGTCTCTAAGCAAGTCTTGGTGCCTGCCAGACAAATAAAAATGTGGTGGGTAGGTGGAGTTTGTAGAGCCATGTTTGGGGTCAAGCAGTGCTTTGTTTGCTTCTTTCTGCAGAATGTCAGTGTTGTGGAGCAAGAAAAGATTGACAAACTGATGCTGGAAATGGATGGAACAGAGAACAAATGTAAGTGGGCTTAGTGTTGCCGTGAGGCATGAGAAGATGAAGAATCATATATAGAATTCTAGCTCACCTTATCAGACACAGTGGGCAGCACATGGCATATGCTGAGCATTTCCGTAACCAAGGCCATGGTGCTGTTACTGCTGAATCTCTTTATGAAGAGACTACATTTCTGTAAACGTTTCTGTAAGCATTTCTTCCAATTTCAGCTAAATTTGGTGCCAATGCCATCTTGGGTGTATCTTTGGCTGTATGCAAAGCTGGTGCTGCCGAGAAGGGTGTCCCCTTGTACCGTCACATTGCAGACCTTGCTGGAAATAAAGAAGTCATTCTTCCAGTTCCTGTAAGTCTCTTGATAATAACGTGATCTCGCCAGATATTTCATGATATCATGTGGTGTTGGATGAAGTTTTCTAGAGAATGAAGAGTCTTAACCTAAATGCTGTTACCAATTTACCCTGATACCTTCAAACTTGACTTTTCGTTCTGGTTACTCTAAGGCTTTCAATGTGATCAATGGTGGCTCCCATGCTGGCAATAAGCTGGCTATGCAAGAGTTCATGATCCTCCCTGTGGGTGCTGAGAATTTCAAGGAGGCGATGCGCATTGGTGCAGAAGTCTATCATAATCTCAAGAATGTGATCAAGGAGAAGTACGGCAAGGATGCAACCAATGTGGGTGATGAGGGTGGCTTTGCTCCCAACATCCTGGAAAATAAAGAAGGTAAGGAGGAGCTAAGTGTGGGAAGAAGCGTAACTGATACCCAGAGAATGGAGACTATACCTGTCCAATATGACTGGAAAGCAAGATCAGTAGGCTGCAGGAGTTGCTGCTCTTTCTCTGCTCTGCTTTTTAGCCTGAAAAAAAAAAAATTTCCAAGATGCTATACTGATGTGGTTCAATATCCACAGAGCTATCAGCTTGGATGCTAGTTTATGCAGCTTGACAGAATGGTTTTAACTTCAGTACCTCAATAGTGTTTCATTCCTGTGGCAGCTTAAGGGAATCTTCCCCCCTTCCACTTGAAAAGTGAGGCTGGAAATGTCTGAGTGCATTGCAGGTTTCCCAGAAGTCGGTAGTCAAAGTTTAGTGGAGGAGTTTTTCTGCTGACAAACGAGCCTGCTCATGTGTGGGAGTGCATGGAGGCTTGCCTGGGAAGTTGAAGATTTTGCTCCTTCTGCAGCTGAACAATTCTGTTTAGAAAACTGGGGGGGGAGGGAGGCGGTCTGTCTTGTGAAAGCTAAATTACCTCTTCCTGCAAAAACTGTAGTGGAAGAGCCATTTTTGCCTCTTTGCAGAAATGGAGTTGCTAGTAAGCCAGGAGAATACTAGAACTGTTAAGTTACTTGCTCATTTAAAGCTCTTAGTTGTTATATTGTTGTGAAGGTGGCCTCTGAACTGTTTTGCCTGACACTGAACATACTGAGCCAGCACCTTGTTGCTTAGATGTGGTGTTGGGTGATATGGTTTAGGGGTGAACTTGTAGTGCAGGGTCAGTGGTTGGACTCGATGATCCCAAGGGTATTTTCCAACCTGAATTGTTCTGTGATTCTATGAAATAAGGGTGTTTCTGAGTCCTGCAGCAGGATGCAGCTCTTGCTAGGCCTGTACCCTAGCAAACACCAGTGAAGATGACCTGAGATGACCATTACAGTCCAAGGAATTTTCTGGCAGCAGCTGCTTTTGCACTTTGTAATACATTAACATCTTGGAAAAAAAAAAAAAACCACACCAAACAAACCAAAGCCACACAAGGAAAAATGCAACCAAAAACCACACCCCACTTGATCTGAGCTTCCTGCAGTAAGTGGCTTGGCTCATCCAGCTGCTTGGCTTTGAGTCAGGGGTGATTGGGAGAGCCTTGCTGGTCATGACCATACCGAGTTTCCTTACTTGGACTTGGCCAAGCAGGGTAGCATAGTGAATAGTATCCAGAGACTCCTACCGAGTAGTTTATTTCATCTTGTGCATACAAATATGCAAATAGAGAAGAGGCAGATGCACAGGGAGGGTGCCCTGTGCAGGGGCAGGCTGTGTATCGTGTTGCCAGGCAGGGTTTCGATGCTTGCCGCTTGCATGGTCAGCACCTGATCTGGAGCTAAAAGGGATTAAAGTGCAGTCACTACTTTCTGCCCACATGCATAAAGCTGAAAGAGGATGTGGTATCATCTAGCATTAAGCTTCCTGGGCTGACGTGTAGTCCTGTCTGAAGAGATTATGAATCCCATAATGGTGTCTCAAGGGTATTACAAGCTAAAAGGAGTATTAAAGTAATATCTTGTTCCAGTCAGTTCAGAAGTTTAAGAACCTTTTCTACGTGGCCTTTGGGCTTTGTGTCGGGGGTAATGGAGGTTCTTTGGCAAGTGAATGTACAGTTGGTGGTAAATGAATAGCTTTTGAGTCAAGATGTTTGGCAGGAACTCAGAAATACCTTACCGTGTTTCAGCTCTGGAGTTGCTGAAGACTGCTATCGCCAAGGCTGGCTACACTGATAAGGTTGTCATTGGCATGGATGTGGCTGCCTCCGAGTTCTACCGTGATGGAAAGTATGACCTGGACTTCAAATCCCCTGATGATCCCAGCAGATACATTTCTCCTGATCAGCTGGCTGACCTGTACAAGGGCTTTGTCAAGAACTACCCTGGTAAGTTGTTCTTCAACAAGAAGTGCAACAGCAGTGGTGAATAGGGGTTGATTGCGGAAGGGAAGGGTTAGGATGCAGCCTCCCTTATGAGAGAGATCAAGAGCAGAACAAATAGCCTTTTAGGAGTCGTAAGAATGTTCTTTGAGGTAGGTGGTACTTGGCTGTAGCGCCTTTGTCCACTGCTTTCAAACAAGACCTTTCAGGGTGGCGCTGTCTTAAAGCTCCTTGTATCCCTCTACAGTGGTGTCCATTGAAGACCCATTTGACCAGGATGACTGGGCTGCCTGGAAGAAGTTCACTGCCAGTGCTGGCATCCAGGTGGTTGGTGATGACCTGACTGTGACCAATCCAAAGCGAATTGCCAAGGCTGTGGATGATAAATCCTGCAACTGCCTCCTCCTGAAGGTCAACCAGATTGGCTCTGTGACAGAGTCCCTGCAAGCGTAAGTTCTCCCCTCTTGGCCATTCCAGGGAGGGGAATTCTCTAATTAAGAGAGATGAACATAGAGACTGGAGTGAATAGAATAGAAATCTGTTGATTGGGCGTCTGTGAAGGGAGAACAGTTGTTAACTAAGAGGACATTGATAAGTAAACCTGTACCTTCATTCACTTGAAGTTGTCAAACAACTTCACTGGGTCTGTGCATGTGGAAAAGCAGCTCTTTATCACTGCATTGTTGCGTCATCCTGACCCTAATGTGTACCAAAGGGCAGCTCTGTCTTGCCAAAGCGAGAACTGCCTGCCACGAGAGTGAAAGCTGCTCAGGAGATAGGGGTGGTGGATGGTGTTTCATCTGTTTCTCTCTTCCAGCTGCAAGCTTGCCCAGTCCAATGGCTGGGGTGTGATGGTGAGTCACCGCTCTGGAGAAACAGAAGATACCTTCATTGCTGATCTGGTGGTTGGTCTCTGCACTGGTCAGGTTGGTATCTGTAGCTGCTGTAGTTTGATTTTTTGCTCGGTGAGATAATACAGTGACAAGGTTGAGGCACAGTAGGTGGGGTCTGCTCTGACATAAGGCATGTGTGTTTACCCTTTCTGTATATAGGAATCTGATTTGTCTAATGGGAGTGTGACAAGGGAATGTTACCTTGTCTAAACTCACCTTTAACCATTAGTTAAAAAAATCTTGGTCAAGTCTCTGGGTCTATCAGGATTTTCTGATAAGCTGTTACCAAATGAACACTCTTTATTGGTCCCAAGCACTATCCTGTTTGAGTGTACAAATATTTAGAGTCTAATACTGAGATAAGACTTGTGATTATGCTTATTACTCTGAAGAGAATAGGGTGGCTTTGCATTGGCATCCATGACCTTATTTCTGCTCTAGTTCTTTACTAACTTCCTGATTTCCCTTTCAGATCAAAACCGGTGCCCCTTGCCGATCTGAACGTCTAGCCAAGTACAACCAGCTGCTGAGGTGAGACTCTTGGTGGTGAAAGGGCTGAGGGTTCAGTCTGGCATAGAACAGATGCTCCACTAATGCATTTGGGGCTCAGCCTGGTCTTTTGCCTTTCAGAAACACTCTGGAGCTTAAGGAGATAAACTGACAGTGGCAGATGTGCTTTTGGGCTGGTGCTGTGCTCACAGAGCCAGCTGTGGGCAAAATGATGAGCTGGGTGGATAATGTTCATAATGGACGCTAAAGGGGAACGTTGTACAAAGCATCCTGTGATACTAGATAGGAGACATCAGCCTTCTGTCTGTGTGATGCTGTTCCCTTGGGTGACTGTTTGAAGTGTTTAAGTGAAGTTATAGAAGATGGGTGATGCTAACCAGTGCAGTTAAGTGTGTGTAACTAAAGGTGCTTGTTGGGAAATGGCTTGTGACTCTGGTAGTATTTTCACTACCAGGTCGATCAGGTGACGCAGCGTAGGGCCAGCAGCTGTAGTAATGCAGGTGTTCTGCACTGTCTGCTCACGCTCAGCACTCTCTTCCCTTTCCATCAGAATTGAAGAGGAGCTTGGCAGCAAGGCCCGCTTTGCTGGAAGGAACTTCAGGAACCCTTGTGCCCATTAAGCTGTGTGGATCGGTCACCCCCTGTTCTGGTTGAAAGCACTAGTCATCTTCTTAGATCACGATTACCTGTACTAGAAAGATAAGGGCAGCTGAAGAAAAGAGAACAGTTTGCAGGGCCTCTTCCCACCTAGACAATTCCTTCACCTAGTGTTATCACCAACTCTGATCTGTTACTTGTAATGCTCTGCTGCTTCTGTAGAACGGTCCCTGTGGGGGGAGGTTCTGTCTACTGAACACCCTCCGGGATCGTGACGTTGTGACTCTGGGCATAAACACTTTAATTCCTTTCATCTGCCTGTCTGGTCTTCAATGTTTGGAGCTGTGTGACTTGCAGTGCAGCAAGAGGTACCTGCAAACAGAAACAGTAGTGTTTTTACATGTGATAAATAAAAGCATCAAACAACCCAATGAAGTGTGGCTTTGGGCTCCTTTGGGGGAGAGCGAGGGGCAGAGATACCTGCCTGTGCATAATCGTACCTGGTTTAAAGCTGTTCTGCGGGGAGCAGCAGTTGCACTGCTGTCACTGTGGCCGTGGGGTGGACTTCAAATGCCTTATGACCGACAGATGAATTAGTTGAGTGTCTGTGCCTTCAAGGATACGTTTGGTCATTTGGAAGGGGGACTGAAGAGTTTTCTAACCCCAATATCAGTTATGATCCTGCAGGGGGGAGAAAAACCTCAGTGGTTCATTTATCCAAGGTTGTTCATTTATCAAAGGTGTGATGTATCCTGACAAGTGCTGTTGTCCTTTACCATGGACTGTTGCAGATGTCTGCTTTATTAATCTTGTCGCAGTATTACTGAAAAAATTCCGTGGTGGCCTCACCTGTTAGCAAGAAGTTGGCCCAGTGTTAGCCAGTTGTTAGCTGAAAGTAGACTTGCGGTCTTGGTCTTATGTGAGAAGGTGCATCTCAGCAGCATGTGAGTTGTGGAACAGTGCTGTCCGGAAACCCCGTACTTTGGTAATAACACTAATAGAAGGTGTAATTGAAAGTTGATCTGATAGCTGCACTTTCATTTTTACCCTATTAGTACCTGCGTACCATATTTCACACGGGGGAAGAAAAGGCTTCAGGGGATTTCCAGCTGTGTGAGAGCAGATGGCCATAAACAAAAGGCTCATGAGCAAATATCTGTGTTTCTAAAACCCTTTGTTTTGTTCGGGTTGCAGCTCTGCTGGTTTGGCTGGGACTTATGTTCCTGGACATGAGGAGGAAGTTTGTGGTGTTCTTTTTTTTTTTTTCCTGGGGTTTGGCAAGAGGTTGTTCAATGGCTCTTGTTCAGTGATTGCTCTGTGCAGTCATTGTCAGCAGCACCCTTGGAGTGGGGAAATGGGGAGCAGAGTTGTGATGTTATAGTCCCTTACTAAGCAGGAAAAAGCAAATCGTTGCACCATTGAGAAAAAGGGTTGGTTAAGCTGGTTCTTGCTGTGTTCTTTTTTACTTAATAGCAGATTTGTAAGGAATAGATTAATTTCTGATTCACGTCAATGGCTATTCTTGTCTTTCAGTTCCAGGAAACTAAATTAACCGGGTGTCTGGAAAATTTTATTACTGTGAGGAGCACAACAGTGCCCCGCTGTGGGGGTTGCCTGTGTTGCATTGTGTTGCAAGTCGATTTTATATCTCGTGGTTTTAAATCGGTAAGATGGAAGTGGCACATTTAAAGCCAGTGATGCTGCAAGGTGTGCGTCATTTACCTTAAACCCTGGCTCTTAAAGATCAACACCAGTTCTATTTCAAAAACTGCTGTTATGAGGTAGAGGGGTAAGGACTGTGTTGTACCTCTAAATGAACCTGCACACCTGTGCTCTATCAGCAGAGGGCAAGAGGTGTGAGACTGCCCTGTGAGCAGGAAAGCCGGGACGAGCTGCTGGGAGAGGTTAGGTCTGCCTGGTACTAGCGTGAGTAATGGCTGTGAGAGGATTTAGCGCTCAGGGGAGCATTTGTGGCAAAGCCTGGCATCTGCAGTGTCTATTGATCAATGTTTTTTAACTAGAAAGACTCATTTGTTGTCGGCATTTCCAAAATACTGTGTCTTGTGTAAAGCTGCAACACCAAGAATGCTAAACATCCCTCACATGAGAAAGGAGGATGTTCTGGTGCCTTCATTATAACTGAAGCCATGGAGGGAAGAAAATAATGGCTTTTGTACAATGCTCTGTTTTCTGATGTGTAAAAGGCAAAAGCTCATCTCAAGTGAATGTGGCTCCGTGGTGCTGTGAGCCCCTTCAGCAGATGGACCCTGAAAAGACAATAACTGGTGCAATGAAAATATCCCTTTCTTCAGCAGCTTGCAACTGTTTCTCCTTACAAGATTTATCTCCCCTGTCAAGCCCTTCTTAAGAAGAGCTTTGCTATAAATACCAAATTTATCAGCCCAAGCTCAGCACATGGTAAATGCCTGTTCTCACACTTATTTGTCCTTTTGGAAGGCATTGGCCTTAGCTGGTTGCACTCCACGCAGATTTGAAACCTGGTGCACTTTTCACACGTAGCTGATCTCTGAATTAGACCTGTTAAATGAATAAACCAGCTAATTACGCGTAAATCCTATCAAGGGATTTTTTTTCTTCTGTCAAAGAGGCAAGCTTGTAATATATGCAAAATGGTTTAGACTGCTTTTTAGCAGAACCACGTTAGGAAGCAATAGTGCAGCTGTTTCTCACCTGCTACTTCAGAACGGCCAAATTCTCAGCCCATCTTACCTGGGACTCTCTATTTCCAGGTGGTGATTTTCTTTTAATAAGCATCAGAAAGCAAGAAAAGCTGAGAAATCAGGTCACTGGTTGCCATAAATCGATAAAACCCTGCAAGGCAGTACAGTTGTGAGGAAATGAGTGGCGTGAGTAGTGGCTGGCACCTGGGACCCTGGACTTGTGTGCGGTTACATCAGCCTGGGGAAAAAAGTAAACCAGTGCCCTGAGCTGGAATTCTTCTTTGTCCAGATGAATAGTTTGGTGCCAGTTCTGACAAAAGAGGCTTCTACTCTGGTTAACAAGGCTGCAAGTGAAGCCCAGGTATTACTTCATTATCGTCCACACCTTGTTGTCAGTGCAAGGTGAACTGTTACAATTACTGAATATGTCATGTCTTAAAATGATCAGGGAATTGCATGTAAAATGGCAGGGTTAGGAGAACATTCCTCAGGTTGTAAAATCAAAAGCTGAAGTGCGTGCTCCTTCCAACACCAGCAAGTCAGTCCTACAACGTCAGCTGCTGTGCTCACCTGTCCCATCAAACCGGGGCTACATAAAGCTTTCAAGTTAAATCTGAGAGAGTTTTTGGGCCAGAGCAGCAGCAAGGTGCTTCCAGCTGCAGAGGATTCAGGCTCTAGCTAATGAGGCTGGAGCATTGAAAGGAACTACTTGCAAAGGAAGAAAAGAGACCAGAATGGGTAAGTGCTGAAATGCGGGGCTGTGGTTTGTAGATAAGAATTTAAAGCGTGTTAGAGAAAAGTGAATGATTGGAAACTCTGTGTGTGTTTGGAGGGAGGGGAATAAGTGAATAGGGAACAAGATTTGATTGCTGAAAATCAAGACCTAAACCTGCAGTGCTAGAGAGGGGGAGAGATGTGTCTGCTCCTTAATCAGGGCTTGAATCCTGCTGCACAGCTCCTCACCTTTCTCTACTGTCCCCACAGAGCTCCTACTCCAAAGGCTGCGCTTTGTAACGGAGTACAAACGGAGCTCAGCCAGTGTCTTTATTACTGTAATAATTTGCAGGGATGGCACTCTTTGGAGCAGAAGAAGGCATCAGCTTAGCAAACACGAAGTGGGAGGCTATTCTGAGAATAGCAGGCAGCCTTGAAAGCAAATCTGAAGTAAGAAGCAGCAGAAGAGGTGACTGGTGAGCAGAGAGGAAAGGCAGGTGGCACTTTGGGGAGGGTTCAGGTAACAAGGTACGTAATGGAGTGATGTGAAGGACTGGTGCGGGGAGGATTTCGAATTACCCCCCAGCTCTATTTCTAGGTTTGCAGAGGTAGCTCTTCTGCTTTGTAACCCAGCTTCTTCTAGCTTGGCTTCTAGGTCTTGTACAGGCCCTGTCTCAAAGTTCCTTCTGTCATCAGTGAGAAACCAAATGATTCAACATTTGGCTTTGTCGCTAGACATTAGCCCCTGGTAGGTAGTAAGCACATCATTCCTAACCCTCACTTGCTGAAGCTGTCAGTGCAATGCGTGTTTTCCAACCCCTTTGGTTATTTTGAACCACCTATAGAGCTTTCTCACTCATTTCCTATTATCGTGGGTGTCAAAACTGTTTCTTGCAGGAACTGCTCAGCTCAGTGAAATCTTGTGACTTGCCAGGTAGGAGATTTTACTGCCTCTAACATAGGTAAGAACAATTTTACACCCACTGCTGCTTTTTTTTTTTTTTTAATTCCTGCTTGCTTATCCTGGGCTCACCTGATGGGATGCTTCCAATCGTCCCACGCACAAAGAAGTCACTGTTCCATTGTGTGCATCCAACAGCCAGCATCATCATCCTGGGGGAACCCAGGGCATGCACTGGGGGCTGCTGTGCCCTCTTGCTGTCCCCAGGAAGGGACCTCAGCAAGCCCTGCCACGTTTCCCTGTCTCTGGAGAGGCAGAAGCTGTGGGACTGAGGCGTTTTCCTTGGAAATCAATTCATTGACTGCCGTGCTTCAACACCCACTCACTCACTGGCAGGCATGAAGACTTGTGTAAATAGCCTCACGTGGTGCCGGGAGCTGAGGGGAACAGCCCCACAACAGAGCAAAGGACTAGCGAGAGCAGATGAAGGGAGTGCAGCTGCTGGGTTCTCCGCGCTGGAAGGGGCATATCTGGCTTTTCTGCTGCGGTGTAGAGTGCAAGGAGACGTGAGGGTGGATGGTGGATGCAGGGAGAGAGGATCTTTGCTGGGCAGGCAGCCAGCCCTGCCTGCCCTGCAGCAGTACCTCAGCCTATGGCCTCATGCTCCCTTTCACAGCAGGATTTAAAGAACTGTGCCAGGTACCAGCTTAGTCCCACCACTCCCTTGGAAAGCTTTTATTACTGTTCTCTTTGTATTGCTGGGTGAAATGATTTCCTTGTAGATAGGAGCTGTGGGTGGATGTGAGAATAAAATGCAAGAACACTGCTCCTCTTGGAGCACATGGGAATGTAACCTCTGCCTGCATCCGACTGCTGCGGGCACCGTAGTGGTGCTCAGGCTGTCCTGTCCTGGGGGGTCCAGGTTTGGTAATTTCTGTGGTGAGATACTTGTTTGCATTCTCTCATTTGTTCCCCAAGAGGGACTCAAGTGATATCAGATCTGACACACTCAACCTGTACTTTGTGCTCCAGGGATAGACAGAGTTGCAGAGACTAGAAGTGTGGGCTGTGGAGTAGGCTGAGAACAACTAAAGCCCTATCGGCTGCAGCATGCCGTTCTGCTAAGAAAAGCTGAAAGGAAAAATGTAAGGAAAAGAAACCTGAAAAAAAAAGAAAAGTACTGACACAGGAACAAAGAAAAAACAGTAGAATGAAGAACTCCCATGATAAAATGATACAAAATAAAATATACGGAAGAAAATAATCACAACGTCCTTGTGCTACACTTGAAATTTGTGTGTGGTGATATCTCATGTCTATAATACAATGCACAGGCTTAGCTCTGTCCAGAAACTCATTTAATCATCCAGGGTGGCAGTTACAGGCTTAAGTTACAGGAGAGACAAGAAATAGAACGCAGTTCTGCAAAATAAAAACCTTGGACAAAGCCCAGGCAAAATGACACCTTGCTGACAAGGGTGTCTGCAGTGGAGGCATCGTGACTGTCTGAGCATCCCTGGGCCGTCACCTCCTCCTTGGCCGTGCTTTAGTCCAGCCGAGTTCAGCTCTGGTTCAGCATCTCCCCTTGCTGATGCTGGCTGTCAGCAACCAGCAATTTTACCAGCATAACAAGGAGTATGAGGTTAACTCAGTCGTCCAAAGAGTAACTGGAGGACGAGGGAGTTCTGTGATGGGCAGGAGGGTGTAGCATTTCCTTGGAAAGTGAGATGGGAAAGCACGTGATTGGTGTATTTCGAAAGCGGAATGCATGGTCTTGCTTGGTTTCTTTGCAAGGACCAGAATTGTCCTGTGTTGTTCAGGAAGGTTAAACAGGTTTAACTTAACCGTGTCTCAAGCAGAGACAACCGCTGAAGCTATGCAAATGTGCTGAATCTCAGCCTTACTGCCTAAACACCGATTACACCAAGAAGGAGAGAGGGCTGGGATTTTACAGGCATTTGTGTGCTCCTCTTGCTTCCTTCTTCACTGTGACCAGAGTCTTTGTAGTTTTTCAGTGTCGGAAGTGGTGCTGCCTGGCTGTGCAGAGCGGAGTCCTGCCTAGAAAAGACCCTGCCAATGTCCCAGCCTTGCCATTGCTCCAGAGGTACCAGCTGGTGGGCGAATATTATTGTAGGTTAAGCTTGGGGATTTTTGCATCAGGAGCCTGACGCCAACCACGTCTCATTTGCACTGTTGTGAGTACATGCAAAAATCAAGAAGATGCTGAAAGAGGCCATGTATGCTAAAGCTCCTAAGCCAGTACTTTGGAGGGTAGGTGACAAATCCCTGAGAAAGACCTGCTTGCTAATCAGAGTGGAGCTGCAGGGCTTTTGTGAAAGTAGGTTCCAGGACGTACTCCTACCCCCACACTAGTTAATTTTCTTTATTTGTCTCCTCCTTGAAGCAGGTCTGCAAACAAAAGCTGGGGAAGCTCACAGGCTGCTGCGCTGCTCTTCCATTGCAAAGCTGGCTGATCCATTTTACTGCACTACTTTAAGTCCTAACCTGTGGTATTTATGCTCTGTAGTGTTCAGGTTCTTCTCTCATCTCCTGCAATAAACAGTGATTGAAAGATGCATATCATAGCTTCTATGTAGGCTATAAAACCACTGACAGTGGGAATAGCTGAATTCAGAGCCTAAACGTCTACTGTCCCATCAAAATCCAGAGAGCAGATGTTTCTCAGTATGTACAGCCTGAACCTGTCAGTCTCTGAACAGGAGAGCTATATGTTTAGCACGGCAGATACATGTCTCTGTTACTTAACAAGAACTTAAAAGCCTCTAGTCCAGCTGTTGAGGATGAAGAGTGTTAAGAACAGGCGTCTCCAATGGAGAGAGTCCCCACACAGGTGCCAGGAGGTCCTGAGCACTCTGCAGCCCCACGTCTACTCCGAGACCTCAGATGTCTTATTCCGTTTCTCTGTCGCTCACTCGTCTCACCTGTCCTGTGGGTGGATGACATTTTCCAGTAAGGTGGGGAGAATTCATCAGCTGATTTTGTACAGTGCTTTGAAGATAACAAGTGCTGAGGGGAAAAAAAGAGATGGTGCTTGAAATGGAAATTTTGCCATTTCTGTCACCGTATTTTCTCTCCCTTTAACAAAGTACATTCAAATCTACCATCAAAGGCAGCAGTGTTGCAACGCCAGAGAAAGAGCAGCTACAATGGGGAGGTGAGAGACAGAAACCTCCTCCTGGAGGAGCAGATTTGCAGTGGGAAGGCTGAAAATGCAAATCTGAAATCAATTCATCTCTCTCTCCCTTGTACGCTTTGACCATTTATAACAATTTAAAGTGAAGTCAGTCACTGAGGACAAGAAGAGAAGCTTGTAAATCCATTTACCACTTTCTGCACTGAAGGAGAAGCAGTGAATTTATAGTGGAAATGCGGTAAGTGCACCGATGGGATGTTCCACATTAGCGGTAGAGGATGGCTTAAAAATATCAGACCAAACCTTTGAGCAAACAAAGTGTGTAGGCCTTGGGAGCCAGATATACCGAAAAGCTTTGTGGCCTAATCTTCCCTCCACTGCCCAGGATCTGAGTTTTCATCAAAGGCACAGGTATGTCTCCGCCGTGTCTCCCTTCGCCTTCCCCTTTGTTTGTGATTCTCCTGCACTGGCAGCATGAACCTCCCTGGAACCTTCCCCGCTGCTGTGAGGATGGAGAGATGCATCAAAAAATGGGATGGGGGTGCTTCCCCAGGCAGCAGGGGAAGCCACTTACAGTGGGTCTGGCGGCAGCATCGCCAACATCTAAGTCTCCTCTCGCCACCGCCTGTTCACAACCGCTTGTGGGAACAGCTTTCTGCCTGGTTTAGCAAGACCCCGCGCCTTGTTGGGGCAGTGCTGTGATTCCAGAGTTCCCTTTCCTGCAAAGACAGTGAGCCTGTACCAAAACCATCATGGTGTGTTGGAGGCAGACAGCTTTCCAGTCTATAATTTCAGATTCCACTGGTTTTTACGTACGCTTCTATTGATGTTAACCATAAGAAATGTAGAAACGAGCCAGCTCTGAGTGTGTGTTATGTGCCAGCATGTGCCAAGCTTGTCACTGACAGTGAAAATCCCTTTACAAAAGTCCAAGGTTTGGACTAAATTGGAAACTCACCCACCTAGGACTGTGTTGGATTGGGACTGTGTTGGATTGGCGCTGTGGCTCACCCAAGGCACCCTGTCTGTGCACACGTGTGTCTGCGGGATGTGACCTTGAACAAAACTGTCACTTCTCTAAAGGAAAGCAGCAGGTTGAAACGCCTCTGGCTGCTCTGCCCGTGGCAACAGGAGCAGATTGAAATGTTCCCACGTATTCGTGTGTGTGAACGTGCACATAACTCAGGTACTACTCGGTGTCCAGTGGCTCCTGCTTCTCAGACACGAGGTTGTGATGCTTGGAAGTGGAAAGGTGCCGTAACCCGCACCAAACCCCTCTAGTGCGTAGGATCCTTTTTACAGCATTCTGCTTAAAAGGACTGCTTTCTCTTTGTGGTGTTATTACTTATCCAAAGGCCGCTTGGTGTTGAAAGTAAGTTTGTTAGGTTTTTACTCACCAGATTTTATCTGGTATGTAAATCAGAGTATTAATTACTTTGTAACTATCCCCAGGTATAAGCAGGATACAGAAATAAGCATCGACGGGTGATGCAATTAATCGCACTCATGAGGAAAGACTGTCATTAGTCATTTGCAGCTTCAGCACTGGTGACTTTCAAGGTGTACAAATCTCTCGTTAGATACATTTCATGTTCTGCAGATGGCCATTTTGTCTTCCCGCTGCATGCACTGGAACATGCCCAAGTATACAAAAATGAGAGGAATGATTGTTAGGGCTGAAATTTTTTGTTCGTTTTCAATGGGATTTTTTTTTTTTTTCTTTGCATGGCGCACATCCTGGGCTTTGATAAATGAGTCTCACTAGACACTGTGGTAAGCCAACCTCTGCTAATATTCATTATGCAGAACCCACTAGGAAATGGTCTGAGTCAGGAAAATGGAAAACTTTTAAAAGATGAAAAGAAATTTTTTTTTTTTCCCGAGGAAACTAATTTGTAACACTTTATATTTCTGGGATGTTTTAGAATATTAAACCTAGAAATTTTGAAGTTCTATGTGTTATCGGTGTATTCAAAACTTCATAGCAAAGATACAACGATTGAGCCCTGTGCAAAGAAACAGACAAGACGCTTTTTTAGGTCACAGAACACGTATTCAGAGGTGACTTGGGAGCCTGAGGTAAAGTCACTGAAAGCAGCCACCAACGTGGAAGCTGGGTGGAACTTGGAACATGGAACTTGCCATGTGCTGCTGCCACCATCATCTTGGAAGTGGGCAGGTTTTCATCCTGTGGTAACCAGTAACTTCCTCTTCCAGTGGCCTTGCAAAACACCAGGAGTGTGTGGAATGTAGCCACCATGCGGTCGCCAAAACCCAGTAACTTGTCTCTTTAGCCTACCCTTTCACTAACTTGCCTGGTTTCTCCAGCTTCTAAAAAGTTGCACCAGATTAACAAGTAATGTGATTCTTTTTAACAGATTCTGTTGAGCCACTGTGATTTTGTGTGCAGCTGAATATGTGTGGATATGCTCAAACTGATTTAAAACTCATTTAGATTGCTTTCACCTTCGCTGCAACCTGTACAGCCAGTTTTAAGAAGATAACTGTGTCCAGGAGGAGTTCCCAACCGCCCATAGTGCATTGTCCTTCAAGTGGCATGAGATTTCCAGAAAGCTCTCTAGTAATACCTGGGAAAATAAGAATTTTAATTCCTGAGATTTCTACAGTAAACAAAACAAAACAGGAAAAACCCCAAAGCAAACAGTTTTCAGCTAAAGGCCTGGTACTCAGATATTACAAAGGGAAAGAAAGAATATAATCCTTTTTTGTGAGTGGAGTTAGGTCATCTGTAAAAGCCTCTCAGAATATTATCTTCCAAGCTAATCGCTGTATTGACATTTGCCTGTTTCATTAGAGCTCAGTTTTTACTGCATTGCTGAGGTTAGAACCTGGCTCATCTGTCATGGTCAAGGACTGGTTTGTAATTTCATGACTGTAGAATAAAAAAAATAAATCTCTCCCTTATTTTAACTAGTTGAGTTGAAACGGCATTCACAGAATTCTCAGTATTGGTGTTTTTTACTTCATAGTTCCTAGTTAGATTTCTTCTCATGGATTCTTGTTTCATCCAGTTGGCAGAGAGACAATTATTAAAAAAAGAGAGACATGTTAAAACATATTTGTAAAGAGATAATTTTAAAAAGTTAAATATATTCCATACAGTGACATATAGATGTCAGATATAATGAATGCAAGGGCTAACAAAGGGAGAAAGAGAGGTTATCTAAAGCTGCAAAGAAAAAAACAATTTAGGCCAGAACTAAGTCAATTATCTGTGTAATAAACCTGCATGGCTACTGACTGAACAGGTAAAGTCACGGTCTCTCTAATACACTGACAGTAAACTTCACAACCAATCAGCATCCTAAAGGAGTCAAAAGTTGTCTCCAGAATTCTCCTTCACCCAGGGTAGGAATTCATTCCTTGATAACCTATTTTATCTGAAAGGGATTTTCCTTTTGCAATTTTATCTGAAAGGGATTTTTCCTTTGCTTGCTTCCTGCCCTTCTACTAAATGGTATGTTGCCTCTGGTTTGGTTTTGTTCTGGGGGTTTTTTTGGTAATGAAGACAATGGAATGGTGACAGACAAAACACAGTGTGGGTTTTCCATAAGAATTATCTGAAGCATTTGAAGTCTCTGCGACGTCTCTGGCCTCAGTGGATGCCAGATGCACGCCCAGCAGCACAGACCTCTGCAGCTGAGAGGCCCAGGCGGGAGCTGGCAGAACAACCTGGGACAGGAGGTGTGAGAGCGTGGAAGATGGGAAAGCAGCAGATGAAGCCGGAGCAGCGCTGCGTGTTTTCTGCTAACCTGAAAGGCACATTGCAGCCTTCAGCAAGGTTCCTGGAGCTCCTGAGAGCACACTCTCGGCTAAATGAGCTCCATGATGGACACGCACGTGTGCACCGGGGACAGGCGGCCCTGCCAGGGGTTTGCGAATACTGATGGGACTTTGGCGTGACCCTGTTTGCGGTCACGACAGAGGCATTTCCAGCTGATAGCAGAAGCAGTGTTTCAGAGCCGGAATACTCTGACAGCAGAAATGTTGCTGCATCAGATCTTTCGAAATATCCAGGGGTAAGGATTTGGAGGATTAACATTTTGTGTGTAGATACCTTATGTGGCATGTTGGAATTTAAGTCTCTTTGTGGATTTGGCCAATTAGCCTTTCTCTGCATCAGCAATTTTATACCTCCCAGGAGCGCTGGGGGACAGACGCACAAAACGTTGCAAAGATGTCAGAAACTGCCTTGTTAGAGACCTGCTAGTACCTCATCTAGACAATCTACATGTACATAAAATATTTTACGTGGAGAACACGTCCAGTCATTTCACCATCAATCTCTCTCTGCTGAAATTCGAACCATGAAAATCTGCAGTCACGAGACAGAGGAGCAATGACCTCTCTCTGCAGCATTTGGGTCCTCCTTGATCTTCCTTGTGTTAACTAAGTGTTTGCTTTAGCTGGCAGAAGGTTACAGGACAAGCTCTGTGGTTTTGTTTATTCCTGTTCACAGGGAGGGCTGCAGCTCTGCCAAAAAAAAAACAAACAGAAAAAAAAGGCAAAACAGTGAAGCAGCTTTAAGTGCTATTCCTGCAACAATCTCCTGGTTATGAAGCAAACTTATAATTGGATCACTTGTGCGTGGTATGAGGATGTGGGTGTGTGTGCTGTAACTGGCTGTGAATAATCACCTACTTTGCTGTTCAACTTGTGTGAATTTCAGGAGGTACACAGAGGTCAGTTACACAATATAGGAGGAAATTTCCCTCAAACATGCTTTTTTTGTTTTTTAAACAACGAAATATGACATCAAAATGTTGTGAGTAAATGTTTCTAATCCCTGTGTGGTGACATGATCACCAGAAGGTCAGTAGAAGAGGAAAGAGGGAGAGAAAAAAACAGACAGAGAGAGGCCGCGGTGAGGAATTCTCTCCGCAGAGATGGTGATGGGAGGAAGCCGAAGGCAAGCCTGCCACCCTGGCAACTCGTAGTTTTTAATGCACATCCAGAGACTGAGGAACATGAAATTGTAATTAGCAGAGAAAATAGGAGAGATGGAATCAGACTCTATCAAGGACAGCTTAAGTGTAGCCTCCAAAATGGCTGTGTCAGACATTTAACTGATGTGCATTTTTAGACGCTTATCTAAATTACTTATTAGAACACAATCAACCCTCTGTCTCAAGCTCTGGTGGTAATGGCCCTGAAGTTATGCCAGGGATAAATTTGTCCTGTATGTTCAAGGCAAAGATCTAAATTCCTCTGATGTACAGACCTCAGATCTTGTGTGTGCCTTTCTCTTCAGCGAAAACAGTTCCCACTTCCCTCTGCTAAAGGCAATAGCGTTAACAGCCTCAAACTTATCTCCTGTGACGCTACTCGAATCAGCCATGAAGACACTTTACCAAGACGGCAAACAGTTGGGGTTACACAAGTGTAATTGAGGGCAAAATCTGTCCTGACACATCCTAGTGCTTTTTCGAAAAGGATATAATTCCACATGAAATTTCTCCGATCCCCAGGAAGAATGTGTGACGTTCTTTACCGCCATGTGATTTATTTTGCTGGCCTGTGTTCTGCGGGTGAAAGGTGAGGTTGATGTTAAACAACCAGTTTGCTCTATTTTTGGCACGGCTACCTTCATACGATCTTTTCTAACAATGAGATGGCCCAGAGATTAAGAGGCTTAAAAAAATCTCCAAAGTGACAGAGTATTTTATTAATTGCCACTCAGTAATTTGGAATTCTGCTGTTGTGACAACTTCCTCACCACACAGAGCAGCACCAGCTTTTTATCTAGCCGTGCACTTATGCATAATCTGAGCTTTCTGTGCAAGACCAGTAACAGTAGCTTAATGTGACTAATACGGAGCCTGGGTCTAAGAGGTCTGATGGACTGGAGCCGCGGCGCAGCCAGAAGCTTCTGACGGAGCCATAAAATTTGGTACCTTGTCTCCCATTTGAAGACACTTCAAACACATTTGCTCGCAGTGCTAATAACTGTTTACTTATTCATGAGAACAAGACAACGCTGAAGAAACGCACGCCAAACGCACGTTGAACACGTACTACGGCGGAGCCCTGGTGGAAGGGTACGACGGGATTTACAACCAACACCACGGCTGCTCCACCTTCGCTCCGGGCCTCCTGTACCTGCCAGGGCTGGGCCGGGCCACCTGGCTGGTGCCCGTTGGGCCAGTGGTGCCAGGTCCCTGGAGTGAGAAAGGCACGGTCCTGCTCGAGTGGGTGAAAAGAAGAGCCGTGGAGATGCTCAGGGGGCTGGAGCACCTCGCTGGTGGGGACAGGCTGGGAGAGCTGGGGCTGGAGAAGGCTCCTGAAGGGGAGCCCTGAGAGCAGCGTTCCAGGGGGTCACAGGGACCCGGGGAGGGGCTGGTCAGGGAGCGTAGGGGTAGGATGAGGGGTAACACTTTAGAGAGAGGGCAGCTTTAGGTGAGGTATTGGGAAGTTGCTCACTATGAGGGCGATGAGGCGTTTGAAGAGGCGG
>NW_009695241.1:221-428 GCF_000703405.1 Apaloderma vittatum | reverse complement strand
TTTAATATAGATTGCATCCCTAATTGTTTCCAACCATTTTAAAGCAATTCACCATGCACTGAACTACAACAAATAAGAACTTTGAAAATACAGCTCTCAGGAGATTAATAACAGATTCTCACCTCTTATCCCAGAAACTCGGGATATTCTCTAGTTATTGCTACTCCTCCCAACATACTCTTCACACAGAATTGAAGAAAAGCGCAT
>NW_009695241.1:0-205 GCF_000703405.1 Apaloderma vittatum | reverse complement strand
ATCAGAGCAGTTTTCAGCTGTGAAGATATGGCAGGATGGGCAATAACATTTTGCTTCAAAGCACAGCCTATTTAGTGCAGTGAAATTATTTTGGCTTTTAAAATCATAAATCCACTTAAAAGTAGAGGTCACTGAGCATTCAAGCTGCCACGCAACAGTACCACAGTCAGGAGACTTCCAACGCTTGCAAAACTCAATGTTAACG
>NW_009695240.1:0-480 GCF_000703405.1 Apaloderma vittatum | reverse complement strand
ATGTCCTAGAGATGTAATGTTCTGACAAGAACAGAGAAATAAATTCTGATTTTGCCCTCCCCATCCAGACAAATAAAAAGTGGTAAAGTGAAAGCACAGATTCCTTCCCTTTCAGCTCAAAGCTGCTCTGACGTCCTTTTTCAAAGGGACCCTCTGCATTTCATGTGGAGATTATATGGAGTTCTAAGCATCCCTGTGTAACACGCAACAGCAGAAATATCCTTTCTGCCCTGCCAGGGTCCCACCTTCTCCCCATATTTTCTCCCCCAGTGCCATGGGGAGCTCTCTGGGCAGGCTGAGTGCTGACCCTGGCAGGCAGCAGAGTCCCTGCCCCAGCACACAGCCCCGGGCACTGTGCAGGGACCCTGCTCACAAGGACAGCCCTGGGCACCCCTGTCTGCAAACCCCCCTTCACAGCCAGTTAAAATGTACTAACAGGAGTCTCCTCCGTACAGATCCCACCAATTGCATCTGGTCCAG
>NW_009695239.1:0-27453 GCF_000703405.1 Apaloderma vittatum | reverse complement strand
GGTCGTTTTATGGCACATGGAGGGCAATCAACTAATAATAGTAATGTGACGGTTCGCTGATGGAGCGGGGAGGAATCCAGTTAGTGCCAGACCCGTGAGACAGCGTGTTCGGCTCCAGGCAGCGCCTTTTCCTCGGGAAACTTTGCGGAGCTGAGGCAGAAACTTGATTTCGTTACATCTGAATACATTCCTTCTCCTGCTTTCTCCATGTTTTCTACATGTTCAAGGTCTCCAGTGCAGAACTTTCTCCCTCCTATCTCTCTCCTACCGTGTCTGCCACGCTGGAGCCCAACTTCCAGCTGCGTTATAAATTTTCGGGTGATACCGCGTGACCTTTGGCTTTGCAAATCTGAACAACGGCCGTCAAAGTTAAAACACAAAATGTGTTTGTCTTTTGAAGGATAGAGTGGGAACCTTCCCCCAGTGCCACCCTTCGAATAACTGTACTTACCTTCCTGAAGCAAAGGCACGAGATTTCAGTTAAGGTAGGGCTTTTGACTCTCAGTAAAGTAATTTTTCAGGACATGAACACATGTAACAAAACAAATTTGGGCAGATCAAAGCATATGCACGTTGACCTTCGACAGCAGTAGGGATTAGGCACTTCACCTTACTTTGTTACTTACATTACTCCACAAAGGAAGTCTTATTCCATGACCAGACCTCACTACAGCAGTTCAATTTGGAAATACTGAAAAAAACTCGTCTCCCAAAATCAAGAAAAGAGACCACGGGTTGGCATAGACAGATGAATGCAATTAAACCATTCTCGTTAGCACCACAGGCAGGGATCTCCCAGCTGACCCACTGCTGCCTCTGTCACCACCTGCATCTGCTTTGCCTGCATCACGCCGGCAGGGCAGGGCAGGGCAGCCACCCCTGGGTTGGGGCTTCTTCACTTCAGTCTCTGGCTGAATCACTTGCTGAGTTTCAGGACTAGAAACACCAGTATTTGGCTTTTTGGAGGATCACTGGCCTCTGTGTTGAAAATTTGTCAGTGCTGCAGACCATTTAATAAAAGCAAAATTAATCAGGTTGACAAAATCAGCTTAAACTGGACAGCTGCAGAGCTGTTCCCATTCCATTGTTTTTTCCCCGTATATAATAAATTGTGTAATAGTTGTTTTTTGTTGAATTTCAGGGAGCAAATTCCAATTTCAAGATGACTAACTGGTATCAAAACTCCTGCCGTATTAAATAATTTCAAGAAATTTCAAAAATAGATTTCAAGAATCGTGCAAATCCAAGTTTTAGAGTTATATGAGCAACAGTTGTTCAACTGAAATATTTTATTTAATATACACAGCTGCAGTTCATTTAGGCAATAGAAAGTTCACAAATACACTTGTTGACATTTGATTTGACACGTTTAGTTTGACAGAAACCAAAGACTAGAAAAGTGAAGTGTAATAATCATTAAGAACACATTAAAAGTGAGATTATTATTACAACTAAATTACAAATGATATAAATATTTGATTCTTGTATAATCTCTACGCATTTAACAATTCTGATCTTGGGAGTATGGTTATGGCAAAAGACGACGGCTTTTAAATTTAGCTTGTTCTTACTAGCATGGGAAGTCACACTCAAAACTATTTCAAAATTTAGAAATTATAAACTAAATCCTGATCTTGGTGGTGAATTCGCTGCAGTAGAACTGCCATCTGCTGTCGTGGCTTTGGGGCAGCTCTGGCACTTGTGTTTTCAGACAGGAGACTTCTGCAACTCTCAAGCCGTACGGCTGGTTACCAGTGAATATTCTTTATACACCTTCTAGCTAAGGTGTATGAGCCTTAGGTTGTAAGAGAACTGAGTCCAGTTGTGTGTCACAAGGAGACAGCTGCCGCCCATTTACATTTCTAGCTCTGTCTCTGGAGTTAGGAGGGACAGAATATAGGAGTGCTTTTTGGGAAAAGGTCCAAAAAAGACCCAGAGGAAATCAAAAGTGTACCCACGTGTACCTGTGCTTTTCCTTCTTCCTCGCTCTTCTTCTCCCTTCTCCTCTCTCTCTTTCTTCCTTTCTTAACTGTTTCTGAATCAACTATTCCTTGGTGTTATCTTACAGGAACCAGATACTGTAATACACCAGTTCCATTTCTAGCTCGATTCTATGAACTTTTGAGAGTTCTAGGAGTGCCTGGAAGTGCTCCTGTTTTAAAGGAATCCGTTTGTTTAAGCCAGGTGTTACAAGGTTCTTACCCATTTTCTAAATATTTTGGGTTTTTCATTAGACCTCTTTCAATTTTCACTTTAAAAAGATCCTTTCAGCTTCAACAGAAGCTGAAATTATCTGAAGCTTTAAATTATCTGAAACACATGCAATATTGTTGCACTTTCTTCATGAGCTTTAACAAATTACATGAAAATCACTCAAATATACATTTACTTCCGTGAAAAAGTTAATTTCATATCATTTTATTAGCCCAGACAAACCACAGCAGTTTCTTTTCATGCATTACAACCTCCAGGTAGTGCATTCGCTGTTATTTCCATTTCCGGCTACTCCTGTTGATTCTGAACTCCGTGAGACACCTTATTGTTCCATATAATTTCATTCATAGTCTTGCAAAAAGCTGCCAAAATAGCTTAAACATATTCACCTGCTCTAAAGTATCTCTGAGTGAGATGGGTCAAAACCCTTTCACATCCCCGTACTGAAGGATGCTTGGCAGAGAGAAAACTAGAGCGTGGAGCGTGACACCAAGGTCAGTCACTTGAATGGTGCAAATAGGCCAACAGCAGCATTTAGAATTTCTGCTTTATTACACACAGAAGTATACTTTTTTTTTAAATAAACTACAATCAGTTGTCATTTCACACAAGCCATATGACACGTTTTCATAATTTCTGTGTTTATCCAACAAGTACAACAAAGGAGAAGAACGTTGGCTTCGGTAAAATCTATGGAATTGCGCAGGCCCTCCTTTTCAAATACCATTGTTTTGGGTTGCATTTGCAACAGAAGTTGAAACGTTACCAATCCAAGTTTGTTTCAATGAGCTTGATTTTAACAACATGCTTCTCAAGTATCCGAATATTTAGAATTACTCCACAATTCCTTACTCTGTATTACTTGACACTTGTGGACTGGCTTTGTGTGGCAAAGCGTAAGCAAGGGCAGTTTAAGAACGTAAGCTAACTATGAAAGTTTGTTTCAGTTTACAGAACCTCAAAGATTATAGATTATCATTATTATAGATCATCATTATTTATTACCTCTAGCCCAGGAAAAATCATTACTGCAAGTTCCCTCATGCCTTCTCGCTGTGCTGGGCTCCTGTCTACAGTTCGGAGATCTGTATCCTGAGCCACAGTTTTGCGCTGCACATAGATGGCCACAATTGCTTAAATTTCCTCAAAAATGGACACCTGACTTTCCTACAGGGAAGGGAGGAAGACAGAAATGCTTTTAATTATAAAACACCGCCTTTGAGTCTGTTTCATGATTAACAAATCTAATGAAATGTCCTTATTTAAAAATATATTTTGAAATGCTACATATGAACTGAGAATGGTCTTGGTTTATCTACGACCCCCATATAAAGTACTAACAGTTTTAGAAAAAGGAAAAGGTTTAAATTAATTGGTGAAGCTGCCATAGCTTTTTTAATACAAACCAGTGCTCTTGAACACCTTCATGATGTTTAGATATCGTAAAACAAAGTGAAAAATGCACACTGGCAGTCATTCCTGCCCAAACAAAGCCTGCATCGCTCTTACACTGCGGTACAAACCGACTGCTTACACCCACGCAAATGGAATTTCAGGGCAGTGGAACCATGTTCAATTTTGTGAGTGTCATTACTTTATTGCAAGTGTCACATGAATCAGAGAGTGCTTACACCCCAGTCGAAACACCTTCTAGATCTAGACACAGAACGATTTTGGGACTCTGCAATCTGTACAAAGAGACTTTGTACTACGAGCCTTTGAAAGAACACGACTCCATCAGCATCACTTACAAATTATCTGTGCAAAAGTACAGTATTTCATAAATAAACTTTACCCAAATATTACAGAAAAAAAGCTTTGGGATACATTAAGTATAAATACCGAGACAGCTGAGCTGCGGATTTAATTTAGGTATATACAATACTCTGCTCACCAGTTCTTTTCGCACGCGTACATTTAACCTCCCTGAGTCCTTTTTTCCGTCCTTAGCGACACGATGCATGTTCAGACGCTTGCTCAGTGACAGCAACGAGAGCTTCAGCGCTAGAGAGAGGTGGGAAGGAGCACATCGAAGCGCGCTCCACCTCTCTGGCCGCGGATTTTAAGCTTACTGCACTTTGGCCTCTAAGAGCCCACTGGGCACGACGTGCCCGTGCCCGCTCACGCACGCACTGACGTGTCTCAGCGAATCCGCTCCAAGATAGGCCATTAAAAGTTCCGTGTGTCGGATCAGTAATTGCATCAGATCTTCAGCCAAACTCTCCATAGTCGAGTATCTCACCTTTTCAAAATCGAAAATGTCTTTGAGGAAGAAAAGCACTTGATCCTAGTGAGGGGGGAAAAAAAAGAAAGAAAAGCTTGCAGTCACTCACAAGAAGAAAAAAAGTAGCAATGCTGGCTATTTCTTTGAGATGTTTCCATCAACACCATCCATTTATGTATTCTTTTGGTGCTTAAACAGAAGTGCACTAAAATAGCCTTGCACAACAGTTCTGGGCTTAAAAAACAATTAATATGAAAATATTTATTTTCATCGTTTCTTACTGTTACTCTTAATCTTAGGAAAATGCAAATGTATGCTTATAAAGAATTTGTTTTAGTCTGGAAGATTTTTATTTTTATTTTTAAATTAAAATAAGTGGTATTTAAAAAAAAAAAGTTGCAAACCTTGAAGAAGCAGCATAGGTCATAAAGGGAATTTCTAGGGCCCAAAAATCCCCACGCCAGTACAGGGCTAATATGTTCACATATAGCATAGAAATGTGCAAAAAATCCATCAGGCACCTGGCGATGTAAAAAAATGTAAACACAAGTTACACAGTAAATTTACTCTAAATCTCTATTATAGCAAAATAAGTCTTCAGAATAGCTTAACACACCTACTGCTACAGGGCTGTCCCCACGTGCTGCCTGATCTAGTCGAGAGGTGATGTCCCTGGCGGCAGGGAGGCTGGATTAAAATGATCTCCAAGGTCCCTTCCAGCCTGGGCCATTCTATGATTCTGTGATGAACTTGAACTCCTTTAAGTTATAAGGCAACTGTACCAAGTGTCACAGAAAAGGCTTTTACCTCAGTGGTATTTTGTATTTTAAATACTTGGAGATTAATAGGCGTGGGTCCAGAAAGATCATGAACAATCTACTCCAATTTCCACGTGACAGGTCAGGTAATTGTATTCAGTTATTCTCATCTGAACCTCTACACACTACATATAGCTGAAACTTGCAAAAAAAATTAAGGAAACTGGACAGTTTTGAATAGAAAAAAGATGGATTCTTGTAAGGTGTATTTTAAGTCAAAAGAAAATAAGCTGAGTTATCTGTGAATGTCCATCCTGTTTTACAGCCTACGGGCACTCATAAAATATGATATAGTAAAAATTTATACATCAGATAAAAAGGTACATATTTTATATGTTTATAAGTGCGTAAAATACATAAATTTACAACATAATTTATAAAACAATAAAATAGAAATTATTAATAAATTAAACCATAAAATAGCACATGAAGAACTGTCCATAAGTAAATATAAGTTCGTCTAATTCTTTGTGGTACACTTCATCTCTCCCTTACAGAGATTTCATGGTGCTTTAGCCACTTTTGAAAGAGTTCAGCGGCACTGATGAAACTACTACCGAGGAGTGAAGTTATTCTCACATTTACAAACTTATAAATATTTAGACTTCAGTATACAAAGGAACATCTGTTTCAGAATTTAATCCCTTTATAAAAGAACAGCGTCGGAAAGGTCTATTTATACAAAATAGCCAACCATATTGACACAGGGATGTAACATCTCAAACCTTAAAACATAATGGTAGCTGAGGACCTTTTCCAGAGTGTCAATTTTTTTAATTTTGAACTATGAAATACGTCTTTAGCAGTTAGTAAATAGCTATTTTTAGAATCGGAGAAAGTGCCAACCACCCGAGCAAAGACTCCTCACCTGCAGTACAGGCACGACCCCTTCTAAGGGCTATGGACGTCAAGCAGCAAACCTCGGCCCTGCTTTTGGGCCAGCAACCACCGAGATGGGTGTTTGCCTCTGAGGTCTAACAAAGCCCTCCAGGGGTGGAAGTGAGGACCTGCTGGCACAGGGGAGTTCTGCTCCGAAATCTGCAGAGTCCCTTGACCGAGAGGTCTGGGTGTAGAAGGAGGGTGAAGGAGGCTGCAACAGAGTTCTGGGGCTGGTGAGGAGGATGGTACTTCAGGCCAGGAGAGGGACAGGCCTGAATTTTATTTAGCTGTGGAGATGATGCCGGGAGCTGGGGCTGAGAATCCTGCCATGAGCAGAGGAGATGCAGGATTAATGGCCTTGGTCTGCAGAAATCCGAGGTACGTGTGCAGGACCATAAGTGAGAGGAAATACTGTCACCGCTGCTGACTGGACCTAAACTAGGAGTTCAGCGGCACTGATGAAACTACTACCGAGGAGTGAAGTTATTCTCACATTTACAAACTTATAAATATTTAGACTTCAGTATACAAAGGAACATCTGTTTCAGAATTTAATCCCTTTATAAAAGAACAGCGTCGGACTGGACTTAAACTAGGTTGCAAATCTTTCAGGTAAGACATTTAGCTAAAAAACTGGTATTAGGGCCCCATGAATTAAACTTCTACAATTGGCAGCCTCTTGTCTAAACTAACATGTCTGCATAATTAAGGGTTGATCTGTAATTTATTTTGCCAAAGCTACAGAACTTTGAATTCTTAGGAGCCGATCAGTAACTTTGGTCCACATAATTTACAATGCAACTTACCTTCATTTGCTGTCTTTTCTGCTTCAGTACTGACCAACAGCTTGAAGCCACAGCCTAAATGTAAAAAAAAGCCCCAAATCCTGTGTAACTTCACTATGAGAAAAAACATTTTTCCTCTCAAAAGAAGTGATCTGCAGAATACTGTATTTTGGGGATTCACATTTTCTTCAGTTTCAATCTTGAGATAACACAAATTTTAAAACTATAAAATACCATCTGATACAAATACCTAATTTTATATGTAGTTTATGTCTGTTATTTTCAGACCTTACTTTGCAACATCGTCTTTAATTCAAATGCAATTTTTCATCACGACTGATTTTACAGTTGCAATGGTTAACTACACACACTGAGTTCAACTGAGGACCTGTTTCTCCTGTACCAAAGGGTGCATTCAGAAATAAGTAACTATTTTAGATATTAAGTAGCACGTGAACACATTGAAACGTCTTACTTCATTTTAGCAAAAACATTCTTGCAATAGCTTAAGATTCAGCTACGGAATTTTGTCCAAATATGGACCTGTGAAATACAATATACCGATACCAGAACTACGCTTTTTCCCCTCAGAGCTCGTAGCTATCCTCATCGGATTCTCCTTCAGTGCTGCAAGATAATTTACTACTCACAGAACATAATGGCATCACAGAACTGCAGAAATAAATATATGCACGTTACCTTTTTTTTTCCCCCCTCCAGAGGGAATATTTCCTTTGGTTGAAAAAAAAAAATAAAAGGAAAACTGGCAGTTTATAGAGATAAATGGATGGCCTGACAGCAGTGTCTGCCAGCTGAGCATGGCAGCAGCCTGCATGTCTGCAACACAGCAGTGAGGTCTATTGGACAGATAAACTGGCACATCTCAAAAAGTGTGAAACCTTATCAACATTTGAATGCCTGTTTTGTATTAATTTACTTTTGTTTGCTTGCAACTTTGTGCCTTATTGCTAAATTTCTGGTATATGAACCAAAACCTGTACCTGGTATCTAAGATGTGGCTAACAAACTTCTCTTCTAAAATTCTGCTTCCTCAGAGAAAACAAATTTTTGCAGGACAAGTTAAAGTATTTTCTCCAATGCATTCAATCATTCTGCATAGTTTTGGTCCCAGACTTGTAGCTTTTAAACTGCTATTAGGAAAAACCTGATAATGCAATCTGTTTATTATTGCTAAAGAATATTGCAGGTACATATTCAGTTATATTGGAAGTCAAATTAGACTTTACATCGAAGGACAGTGTAGCTTCTTTCCTTCAAAATTACTGCTATTATCAAGACAATATGCACAGTCCTTATCCTGCAGTTGCTGGATTTATTCTTGTTTTCTTGTTTTTTATTCTTGTGTTTTAGAACACAAAGCACAGATCACCAGAAGAACAGTTTCGGCATATACAGAAATTTTGTATCAGAATGCTCACAGCAACCTTATACTGATCATAACGTGCTACAGAACAGTGATTAATGTTTATGAAAATTACACGTAAATACTTACTGTTTCTTTAAAAGAGGAATTTAGCCAGCGGTTATTTACTACATTCTGTATAGATATGGGTGGATTTTCTAAATCTTCAAATGAGTCCATCAATATGAAGTCCAGAACAACATCATAAAAATTCAGGTTTTTCACCTATATTAAATTAGAACGTAGAATCATAGAACATGATCTAAGTAACCTAGTTTCTCTTTCAGCAGTGGAATTCAGCATGCACCAACTGTGTATTAACGTGCAAATGTATAATCGCTGTTAATGAACATAAAAGATACTTTGCCAGTAAAGAAGAATAAAAAAAATACTATGTGCTTTCCGTTACTAAACTGTGGCAGTGGATGCCATTTCTCTAAGTCAGCCATGTGAACAAAAAAGAGTTGCCTTTCCCACAATTCTGAACTTTAAAAATTTTAGATGCTATGGTTTGTGTAATTAAAGGTACAAGCACTTTACAGAAACTCAGACTCACTCCTCTAGCAGCAAGTTCCATTTCAGTATTATCCCAGTGATCTGTTTGTTCCAAAAAATTTATCATTTCATCAAAGACATCTTCAAATTTCTTTGGATTCTGTAAAGTAAAAGCAATGAATGTCAAGCAAACTTGCTAACAGAGATGGTCTATTTACCCTCGAAAGTGAATTCTGGTAGAACTTACGTTAACAATAAAACATTAGGTAAAGTCTTTTACCTTTCGTGCTCTCACAATTAAAGCAGACAAAATTTTTCTTCCACTTTCAGCAAGAAATATTCTGTTTGCTGTTTCTGAAAGAATTATCTAGAAAAGGTTTCAGAAAATATAGACATTCACAGGTTATATTAATTGGACCTTAAACACTTCAGTCAAATTTAATACAATTATAACCACTAGAGTATAGTAGGCAAGTTCCCAATAAGCCTTTGGTGCAAAGGTTCCAAAGCTAATCACAGCATTGGGTACGACCCATTTTAGTATTACAGGAGTGTAAAAGCAACCGGAAAATATTTAAGTACAGAACGTGTTACGAAAGTGCTTGCACAGGTAAGCACGCTGATAGTTTCAATGCCACTTACATAACAAGACAATTTACCTGAAAAGCTTGTCGAATACAGTGAAGCTTTGCAAGGAAGTCACTGTCTCCCAGACATTCAAACATCTCAGTCCTTTAGAAAACAGAAAAGTTTTCAAAGACCATTCAAAAAAGAAGCACGAGAAAATTCAGCTAATTCTAATGCCTAGAAAAAACACCTAGTGCAAGTAACTTCCAAAAAATTAGTTCTACATTGTATATTTAACTTTAATTCTTGTTTTCCTTGGATATAATTAAGTAGGCATAAATCAATACCTTAACACTCGGGAATAAATTTTGCCCTCTTCTGCTAAGTGCATAGCTTCTTCATACAATGGGCAATGGCAAAGGGAATCTAGACCATATGCATTACGAATCGCTCTGTGCTCTGTAAGCTGAAAAAAAATAAAATTGAAGTTCATTAAAGAGCTTGCTAGCATTATTTTTGTAAAGATAAAACAAAGAAGTTGCCCTGATATTCTACTGAAAGATGTATCCTTTTCTGCATCTGCTTAAAATAAAGGGGCAACTCTCAGCTAGTCCACAGTAAAGAAAAAACATACTATTAACAAATTTGTAGCTTTTAAAATCTGAAAACTACAGTTTCAGGTTTCAAGTTTCAAAAGTTTAATTAACAAAATGGAGGCAGCTTAGTTTTGCTTTTCATTTGCATAGTTAAATCTAATGGGTCTCAAAGTTGTTAAAAAATATGTCAGGACACGAAGTACAGAATGATTGCATCATGCAGATCTTTTGGAAGCTGGAAATAGTAACATCCTCCCACTGCTGATTTTGTTTTGCCGGTCAATATGCCTGCTGGTTCCCCAAGCAGACTGTTTGAAGCACAAGCATCCAGCATTTTACTACAGGCTCCCAAACAGTTTTTCATTATCGGCAGTTTTAATTCTATGGTTATTATATAAATTCACATGAACTCACAGACGTTTTTAGAGAAAGAAAAATCAAAAACACATTAAGAAATCACATAAATAACACAGAGAACTCCTGTTCACAATACATCATATTTAATCCACAAAACAATGGCTGGCTACAATTTCCACTGCAAGCATTACATTATATTATTATTAATAACGTAGCGAAGTTCAGCTGTTAGAAGAACAGACAAGCCATATACAGTGCGTAACGACATATGCGTTCCATACAACATTTTCTACATAAGAGCTTCTCAAGCTGACATCAAAAGGCAAATGAACTTTTTGTTGTAAAAGTCTCTAAGAACTTGTTACCTTTGATGAAAAAGCCGGAGGGAAAGGTTATTTTTAAATGAGATGGTTCACTATACCTATATCATTTGAATGAGCATGCATATACGATACGTATTCAGGTACCTGCTTTTTACCCCACTGTGTACCCCTATGCACCACATAACCGTGCTCAGCAGTGGTTCAGGATTTATCAGGAAGCCCCAGCACCCCACATGGTCATCACACGACACTTGGAAGCTCCTTGAGCCCTTTACTGCCCCTCTGTAGCCAACATTTCTTTGTCCAACCACTGCCGGTTTGAAACAACACACCATAAAGGATGAGAAAGCTACCCAAAGTGCTGGTAGCTGCGAGTAACGCAGCAGCTCACAACGCTGGACCCGACGTGCCAGCCGCTACCGGTCTGCTGCTCCCTCGGTGTCATGTGGGGTTACATGAAGAAGAGGTGAAAAGCTGCACCCCCCTGTAGCAGCTTAATGCTTCACCTCTATCCACTCAAGCCTCAAGGGAGAGATAAAAGTTATGGGTGACCCATGCACAGGACACTTGTGATGACCTGCAGCTACCTCAGTACGTTGAAATATGTACATTTTCAGAACTCCAAAGCTCATAGTGATAAATTGTGCCTCTATACAGAGGGCTGAAGACAACTTAGATTGTTTTTGTTCAGATGCTGATCGGTTTTCTTCGGACAATTTAGCTTTAATCCTGCATTAGCAAGTAGGGAATACTGAACCCAGTGTTGTAAAGCACAAAACCTATGGAACTTGCAACAATTTATAAGTCTGCGATTCCCAGACTGCTTTGGTCTAACAGACTCGGTACTCTTGCCACTCACAAGTGGTTTCTTAATAAATAGAGAAGATTCTCAGCTGTGGATCAAGATCTTATTGACCACCAAAATAACAACCAAGATGAATGTAACAAAAATAAACAATGCTAGACCTTTTAGGAATTCTTCCTTGCTACCCTAGTAAAAAGGTCATTTTACTGCCACAGTCAGCATTCCTTACATTCTGAGAAACTATGCTTATCCTGTATTAAAAAAGCCAACGATGACACTTATCTCTGGATATCTTCATCCCTTAGAAGATTTAAAAAAAATCTATAAGTAGCTGCAGGATGAATGTGAAACATGTTTTGGGAGATGGAAGATGTGATGGTGATTACTAACTAAAACATCTGAGATGGTATTTTAATAAACTGAAATAATAAAGTGGTGCATTCTTCCCAGTACCTGTAAGAAAACAGGAAGCTCATGCATTTTCTGCAACTCCTACACTTACTTGTACATATTACATGACACCTGATACGTTTCCTTTGAGGAACACACATTCAGAACATGATTTTATCTGAATTATTGCTGCAACCTTACTAATTTTAAGTGTAACAAAGAATGTGGATTCACTGTGTTGTGTGCATTGGTGTAGTACTCCTTGCTGGGTGAAATAATCCTGGGCTATGTGCTGTATCTCATAAACAGGCTTTTGCCTACATGGAGGTATTATGGTATAAAAAAATAAGAAGTTCAGAGCTAATATATGGAATTTGTGACAAATGTTACATGTTTCCTAAGGACTAAGAACTGTATAGTATGAGCAGTCAGCATACAGGAACACACTGGCTATTAGAAGAAACTTCGCCCTGTCCTAAAAGTGGAAACATTTAATATACTATGCAAATACCATACATAGCTAAGGTTTCTGTTAGAGGACAAGGATCAACTTCAGATTTTTTTATTACTTTTAAAGCTTTTAGAGCACCATTTAATGGCTTGTTGGCCTAAGTTTTCCTATTCATAGCCATACAGCAAGCAACCACAGTTGTCCTTGGATGGAATCGAAGGAATCTGGTTCCTGTTGACTGCTCTTCATTGCCACATTGAAAACTAGTACTTAATCACTTAACAAATATTAACGTATGAAGGGAATTTCCCAGATTAAAAAGACAAAAAAAAAAAAAAAAAAAAAAAAGCAAACAAACCCCAAACAACCAACCAAAACCCAAAGCAAACGAAGCAAAAGTTTGAGGAATTCATTAGAACAGACATGGGAAGAGGAGGTGTTTCTCAAACGGGACCAGAACTTTTCTGTTGCCTACACCACCACCACCATTTATCGGGAGGTGGAAAGCTGCTGATGATAATAGGAAAAGAGAGAAGCTTTATTAGTAGGCATCACGCTTCACTGGACACCATGAAATCTTCTGAGTCTGCCCAAAGGAGTAGGCAGTGGTCAGTGGCACCTCAGGTATGAGTTCCTCAGAGGAACAGCGTAACTGCTAGCAGAACAGAAGCCTTTGGGGGTTACTTCTTTCCTTATATGTTTTAAGACTATAAATACGAGGCACCTCCACACCTCACTAAAGTTGTTACACTAGAGAGCTCCTTAAAATTTCCTTCCCAAAGCATGCTGGATGACAGGACTGTCGTACTACTTGTTTTTGAGATAAGACAATAATCCACATCAAATTGGACAGATGACATGAACATGGAGGAAGGGACCAGAATGAGAACAATAAAGTCCAAGCAGCTCAGGTTGGTGATTACGGTCACACTTCTGAAGGCAGTCAGAACACAGGAGGGCATGTCTCTAATTTTTGTGATGAAACGGGGAAAACCCTAAACTAAACATCTCACTTACAAATGCCTTAGGAATACACCTTAATATTATTTGCAAACATTATTCCCTCTGGTATTCCCTGTTTCAGGAAAGGACTAAAACATCTACCTGGAAACCAGGAAAAAGGTAACTGTATCTCTCTGGGACAGAGCTATTTTTGAGCATTTCCAATTAAAATTTCATTTAAGTTACTTTGAAGGTTTTGGTGCCATATACAAATAATTACAGGCATATAGAAACTGGTGTTCTTTCCCTGTTCCCAAAGCCTGCTCCGTCCTGCATTGTTTTAATAGATTTGAACTGAGAAAAAGACAATCTTAGTAAAGGAATTACTGATAAAGAAAGAGCAGCTAAGGATTTATTCACGAGTCTAAAAAAAATCTAAGTTTTGGACTATGTTAACATTTTAGTAAGGCAAACAAAGGTTTTTTGATAATAGAACTACAGATTCTGTTCTAGTCAAGATATGAAAACACGACATGATAAATGCATATGCACTGACAACAGAGAGGCATCAATCAAGCTCACTATGAGGGAGAGCAGGAAAGTGCCTCTATTGGAAAGATTGAAACGAAGCCAGGAAAGAGAGGGTGGAGACCTTTAGCTGGCACACTTACCGCTGTACTCTTGCCAAAGGTGGTTGCTATTTTGATCACCCAGCAGGAGAGATAGCAAGAATATGAAAAGGATACACAACTTGATGGCAGACAGTCTCAAATAGGGAGGAAAATACCATTATTTATCACAGGATATAGTATTAATAACTTAAGGAAAATGGTTGGGCTTACCATCCCTTCTACAGCGCTTCTGAGAGCCTGAGTGTGTTTAGGAATAGAAGTTTGTATGGGCTTGGACAACTGTCTAAATAGTTTTTCTAAGGATTCAGGCACCTGTGTATCGTAGGTGTCCAGATTGGCACAACCAAGTGCACGAACCTCAGCATCCTCTTGATTACCAGCCATAGCCGAGACGAAGTTTTTGGCACACCCTGACGCTACCCTGTGGAGCTCATCAAAAGGCCATGTGATTTAAACTCTGCCAAGCGTCCCAGTTTTGTACAGTTCAATTCTTGAAAGGCATCTTCATATGTTTTGTTCTAGCATAACACAGCACAACACTCCTGTTGCCTCCTAAGCACTTTCCCCATCAATTTCCATCCATCCATCCATGTATGTCTTGGTTTAGGTTTCCCTGCACCTTTGCCGTTCTCTCTCCTGATGGCAGTGAACTAAATTGGATTTGAATGTGTGTCAGCACTGAAACATGAAAATAGCTTCCAGTTTCTAAAACCTGTCACACAAAATACTTAGTTCTGCTCCTCGGGACAGGATGCAATGTAGAAGATAGATAAATGACTGCCAACACACAGCTTGTAGCATGAGGCGACCACAAAAAGTGCGGCTACTTTGTTATTTCCCAGAAGGTGAAATTCCTAGTGACTCCAGTAGGGCAAAAATCACACAGCAGTATACACACACATAGGAATTTCACATTTTAAAAAAAACTTTTCTAAACACTTCTATAAGCACACGGAGGTTGCTATTTTTTTTTTTCCTGTCACTGCAACTAGGGAGCACAGGACAAAAGAACAACTGCCTGTTTGCCCATTAGCTGAGACAAATCCAAGTTGGGAAAGCCTCGGACCCCTTAGCCTGAAACATTTCACTTTTTTCCAAGTGCAAGAATAAAAATGGCAAGAGAAATAGATAAGCAAGAAGCTACCAGCCATCATCATGTCTAGAATAAAAAAATCTAGTATGTCAATTCTAATCTAATATAGTCTCAACTGGCTATTATTCCTCACTCATGAATATCTGAAATATTTCTTAAAATCAACTTCTTTTTAGAAAGAGCTGAGGAAACATTCTGGCAGTGCATCAGGCTAAAAAAAAAAAGATAATAAACAAATTGATCCTTACTTCATTACCTAAATTGTTAGGAAGCTGCTTACGAATAACAAGAAAAGCTTTTATTTTCAACATAATAAAATAAATTTTGCTTACAATAGTTAGCAAAAATTTAAGATTCTTCTGTTCATTGTTCAAATAGATCAACCAATCTTTAAAGAAACAATCTTCAAGAATCTTACCTCAGCTGTGGAAACAAAGGAGTCTGTTGATGCAATACTTAATGTATCTCGAAGGCAGAAGTCATCTGTACTATCCTTTACAGTAATGTCTGTATTTTTATCTTTAAAATAACAAACAAACAAACAAACAAAACTGGTTACTAGACTATCAGAAAATTGCATTTAAGTCTTGAAAATGTGTTTCATGTATTCTTTAACACAGTACTTTATTTGGAAGACACAACACTGTACTACTATGAAAGTAAATTCTCCTAGGACCTGCTAACAGGTGATCATATTTTGCTGGCATTACCGGGGACTTACAGACATCATCTGCAATAAACAGAGAGAAGAATAAATATTCCCGCAGGAGCTTTGTCTTCTCTTTGATAGACTTCTGAAGATCTATCTACCTAAAGATATTATTTGGCTATATTGACCTAAACACTCTATTAAGTGTTTAACTTGGCTCTGTTATAAAACAAATGCTCAATGTTTCAGTAAGCAAGAAATAATATTCTCAATAAAAATCCATTAATAAAAAGAACAGGTTTCAGCTTCACTTGAATTTGTTTCACTTTCTACCTCTCAAACCTTTTTTCACTTGCTCGCCCTTCAGGAAACCTAGTGACGCTTTTAATCTTCACTGTATCCTCTTTCCCCAAAAAACCTCTGCACTGAAATAACACATCTAGAAGCATTTCCTATAGTACTAATATTCTTAGAGCCTTTAAAATAACTGATATTTTTTGTTTAAAATAATCTGCAACAGTTTCTCTCCATTTTCCTTTATTTTGTTCTCAGATTTCAACTGTTTCACGTACTAGTAGCGCTGACGCTTTCATTTTCACTACACAGAAACACTTTCACAGAAGGATTAAATCCATAAGTCAGTAAGTCAGACTCTGGCTTGATGTGCCCCATACTACATCCTCAGTAAAGTGCAGGCGTTTATTTTTGCGTTACTTTACCTTCAGACATTACACATGTGTTGCGAAAAGTCTGGTTTATTTCCAACAGTCGGCAGCAACCAGTTACCCAATGTCATCCAGACCTGTTGCTACAGCAACGCTTCGTAAAAAACACTATTACACAGCACAGTGGCCAAGTGCCAATACACTGGAACGGTTTACTCATCAAATGAAATGCTACAGTTCCACGTAACTTATTTCAGTGGTTGTTATGGTTTTATTAGTTATGGGCTTGGAATGACAGCTCAGAATTCACACTTAACAATAAATATCTGTCTTTGAGACTATTCATTGAAGGAAAAAAAATATTAAAAGTTTAGATAAAGATTTTACTAGATTGAGTTAGGCAGATCCCTACATGTAATCACAATTTCACCCATACTCATATGGAAGTCTGTGATTTTTTCAGATAATTCTTAATAGTTCGTTCTTTCTTTTGACCTCTTAAAACCAAGAGGAAAAGTACAGCAGCGTCCAAGTTAGTTGAGAAACAATCACATACTGGAATCTGAAGAGCTGGAACAGAAAAGCATCTTGTGGTCTGTAAAGCAATTGAGGTCTGGTAAGAGCAGACGGGCAACATGATGTTTCCTTATTATTTCTAGTCCATCATTTTCATTAATTCCCTCCTACTATTACATTAAATGCTATCCTAATATCCCTTTTTCACATAAGCAGTTGCTGAAGTTGCAATAATACTGCTAAAAATAGGGGAGTACAGGGACGTATAGCCTGCTTGCAGATTTTTCCACCGAACCTCTCCTTTTGGCTAAGCTGTTTTCCATAATAAATTTGCAATTAAAACAAAAGTTTCTACATCTCACTGCTAGAAAAACCCTCTAGCTCCTAGTTCAAGTGCAATCCAAAGAAATTATTTTCCTAAACTTCCCAGTCTGTAGGCAATATGCGACACTTATTTCAAGAGAAGTAAACAGCTATATCCACAAGGAGAAATGCAAATTACAAACTCCTATGAGAGTAAAGCGTGGGGTGATACTTAAAAATATCTTGCTGATGGCTTTAATGAAGATGTTAAGGTAAGGACCCAACTCTTCCATATGCAAAGTGCAGCTGTCAAGTAGTCTCATATATCAACTTCTTCATGATCCAGGAATGTCTCCTCACAGGGAATCCCCAGCTACACAAGACTCAAAGCCTTTGGATATTGTCTGAAAATTGGTGTGCTCTTGCTGTTACATGTGAGTTTATAGCTCAGTGACAACAACATAACCCCAAACTGACCCCAAAGTATTTAACGGTGGGCTATGCGCTTGATTACATATAAGCGGGAATAATGCTACATAAGTAAGATTTATTCTGAATAAAAGCAAGAAAATATTTGGTATAAATGAAGTAACCAGAGTTTCAAGCCCAGAATACCACAGAATCAGGAGTTCTTCCGCAGAGTTTGCAACCAGACTGCTACAGATGACATGAAGCTCTGGAGATAAGACTTTGAATACATCTATATTTGCTGAAGAAGTCATAATTCTAAGTTCTCTAAAATGGGCCTCAAACTGTCACATAGCCAGTATGTTTTTAACATGTTAGCTGAATTCAGAATATCTGTTTTTTCACTAGAAGTAGTTTCTCACTACTGCAAAAGAAGACATAAAATGTGCATGTTATGACAAAAATATTATTTAAAAAACGTTGGTAATGCCGAGTGAAATAATACCTTTGGCAAGTGATATGTACATACAAACCTCAGCCTCCCCAAAGAAAACAAAACAGCCTTGTCAGCTATTTCTGACTTTCTGGCCACCACCACCCTAATACCCTAAAATACCCTTATCCAAGCAAGTGCTTATCAATACCCACGCTGTGCAGAGAGCACACCATTATGAAAATGTTAGGGTGAAAATTAACTTACAGCTGGAGTACATACCATATAAGTACCAGGAGAACATTCTTAGACACAAGAACATGAAAAAATAAAAAGGGACAGTGGCACAATGAGAATCCTGGAATGAACAGCTGCAAGTGGAACTCACCCACCAGGGGCTGCAACCGCTCGTACAGTCATCCCTACTCCTTATGTACTCTGATACCTTCAGGAAAGAAATATCAGCGAGTATGTGAGCTTCAAATATACTTTACTTATTTGAGAAGCCAGGGAGTTATTTTGGGTGCATATATATTTGTAAAGAGGACAAAGTAGAATTTCAGATGTGACACTGACAACAGTAATTGCCATCAAGACTCTTGGTTGTAGTGCCTTAAAATGCACATGTGGTTCTAAAGTTTGATTAAGGGTATTGAAAAAAATGGAAGAATATGGAGTATTGCTAAAGCTTGTGGAATTAATCTTAACTTTATAAGATTTTGCAAACAACTGTCTCTTTGAAACTAAGAAAGCTAAAAAAGCCAAGCCAGAACAAAGCTACTTTCACATCTATTCACAGAGCACTGAGCTAGAATGTTCATTTGTCTTTGCTCTGGTATGTTTGCATGGTAATACAGACCACAAAATCAACCTCCCGGAGCAAAACCTAACCTTAGAGATCAAACTGCAAACTAATTAACTTTTTAGCTTTCAGTTGGGAAGTATTCACTGTCACATAATGTTTAAATTCTGAAAACTGTTTATATGTTATCTTTCCTCCAACCCGAAATGAAACATGGCACGAGTTTGCACGGAGTCTGGCACTGACGTGCAGCCATTAAAAAAAGAAAGCACTTACCCACTGGCACAGAACTCACTGGGTGTTAAGGAATTTAGTTCTGAGTGCCACTGTTAGAACCATGGTTTCCTATTCTCCCCAGCCCTTTCGCTTCAGTGGAACTTTAGTGCAGCAATACATCAGGAGCAGGAAAGCAAGATGAGAAAAGAGAGACTGGATAGGCTCTGGAGAGGAGAAAAACTTGCAGAGGAATGCACTTAGGAAAAGTCAGGGTACCCTGAGAGCAGCAGGGTCCCAGTACGCTGCCAGGCTACCACACAGACAGCCCCTGTGGCGTGTCCGTCAGGCCCCTGCGATGTGTGGCTTCACGCCTAGACAGAGGAATTACAATGATCAAGTTCAGAGAGCAGAGAAGCACGAATTACTACATAACTCAGTTTAAGCGAATGTGTCGCAGTCTTCCAGCTAGTCACAAGCAGCGCCGTGGTTTGTCACCACAGCTGCCGGAGCATCTGAAAGCAGTTTATTTATGTTTATGAATAGTCGTAACTCTGAGAGTGTTGACTGAATATTCATTAAAAAAGTCATCAGTCTTACAAAGGAGCTACTAATGTATTACATGAAGTCTTACAGGATGCACCTAGAAAGCTCCGTAATTTTAAGACTCAAATTCCTATCCTTTACAGAAGAATTTGATTTCTGGCCACCCTCCTGTTTTCAAATCTAATAGTTTTGATACCAGTTTCTGTACTTGTATTAGATCTGGACAGTCTATTTAGATGGATGTGCAACACAAAGTTGTCACTGTTTCCTCTTCATAGGGACACTCCATTCTCCTGTAGTTCAGAAAGCATCACATCTAATTTGTCCACCCCAAAGTCTATTTGAATTCCAGTGCTGCTTATTTTAAAGCATATGCTGTCCACTGGGGATTTAGAGGACAGCACTGTGAAGGCTGCCAGATACCTTAGTCATCAGATTCGAACGTCACCGCCTTTTCTTAGTTCTTCACATCCTAAATACAAGTGCGCCCTACTGCTATTTTCACACAGACACTTTCTGGTGACAACGGAATGCCTGTTCAACCACATTCGGTGTGACGGGACATTAACTCATTGTGATGCAGAGAAGATTCAAAATGCAATGTCATATTTGCAAGAGAAGGAAGTATAAGGTTAACTTTGAGGCTTGCATATCTAGAATTAGCTACTGTAATAACTTTCCTATGCCAGATGCCTCCATAAGCAGGTCAGGCAGAAAAGTCTTCTCACCAGACTCAAGAGAGGAGTCTCAAAAGTAAGTGAACTTATCCCTTTAGCCTCAGTTATCCTACATCTGTGTAAATCTACTAAAATCAGTGGGTCCTTAAAGCAAGATGTTTACACAAGTGCATTACTAGCCCTATCTTTTGATTCTTTCCAAGGTGGTTCACTGCCACCTTCTTGGCTTTCCCACCACGCATCTCGTTGTAGAAGAGCAGATATCAGCACATGCGGTGATGAAAAGCGACAAGAATAACCAGCAACTGTTGCTCAGCTCCTGAAACCTGCTGCTTTATACAATTTCCTAATTTATTACATTAAGAGTAGAAGGTTTAGTATGCTAGCACACAGACTATTTTGCTGCACACAGCACAAGGGTATGGGATAATCCAACACATTGTCTTCAAAGTAAGATTTTAACCACAAGATTGCTGAAAAGGTTTTTCTTTAGTCAGTATATTACGCTTCAGAGACGGTGACATTGTAAAGCAAGTGAGACAGACTGACAAATGGAACACACAATTTTGTTTGTTCTGCCACTGAAAGAACACCATATTGCCTAGCAGTTGGTAATTCCACCTTCATGTATGAAGACAGTATTAGAAAACAAAGATTGATACCTTTCTATCCCTGGAATTAACAGAAAGACAGAACCAGTAATACAACTGGTGATCCTCAGTGAAATAAACATCAGAAGATGCAAATATATGTATCTGATTTCAACTAACGTTTGGATTCTGTATTCAGAATGGAGACTAGCATATCTGACAGAGGCAAGCTCTGCATGGACAGCATAGCAATCCTGGTCTTCATCTGAATTTCAGGGCAGAACAGAATTCTACAGACTCCAGTGAAACTGCTCAGGAATGTGCCTGGCTGCTGCAAACCCAGCTGCACACAGCACACAGCTTAAGAACCTAAATTAACAGACATATGCTTAACTTTAAACAATAAGACAAGATATACTTTAAGTGCTCTACTGATTGGGGCCTGCTTGCATTCCACTTCCTCTAGAGAGCTGGAAAAAATGAGATAAGAATCCTTACAAAGTTGTACTGAATGAAGAGTTCTTCCTCTGGACCCTTAGTTTACTAAATAACACTAGTTACCAAACGTAAATTAAATAAAAACTAGTAACACCATAAGGTGGCTAAACAGATTAGTAACAACATATTAATACTTGAATTATAATACAAGTAACAATTAGTGCAACCTGATCCTGGAAGATAGCTTGGCACTGACTAGCAGCTACTCAAACAGGTGTAGTTAAAGCTGTTATCTAGTCAATATATTAGTTATCTGTGCTAAAATAAAGTACAATAAAGAAAAGCTTAAAAAATAAAGACTATAAATGATGTAGACTGTCTGGAAATATGTATATGTTTACCTTTAAATACTTTCAGCATATCTGCATGTAGAACAAGGGCAGCTTTAAATAGCAGTAGAGAGAATAAAGCCTGGTGTGATTGACATGTGCCCTTGAATCAGCTACACCACAGCACTTCGCTACAAACAGGATTAGTAGGTAACGTGGGACGTAGTGCACAGACCAGATATCTCGCATAAAGAATTAGAGATTTGACAGTAATTGATTAAAAAAAAACACCAAAAAACAACTTTGAGCCATCAAAAGGGAAATAAAACACATCTCAAACCTAGTTACTTTTTTGTAACAGTTTCAGTAACTAACTGCATAAATACACGCATGAGAGAAAAAAAGACACATAAATAACAAATTTTACTCCCTCTTTTGTCATTTTTCACAGAACCTGTTGCTATAACTTTCATTTTAAGCCTTTAAAAATAAACTGCAGACAAATTCATCTATTTCAGTCGTAACTGAACTACCAAATTAGTAAAGAAATTATAGTCCTGAGATCCACATTTGCTGATTTTATATGATTTTATCAAAATTCCATTTTGATACTGTCCTCAACCGCAATCAGAAAAGCTCCAAATGTTGGTTTTTGCACTTTCAAGATTAAGCTCTCAACTAAGGGAGCTGATTACCTCTGAAGTAGTTTCAAACACTAAACTATCATTGTCTGTATCACCCCCACCTCACTCTGTCTCTCCTTCCTTCCTTCTGTCCAAGAATGTTTCAGACAAGCCTCTCTCCAAAACAGACTTCAGTGCAAGAATCAAGTGTTTTAGTATAAGTTCTAAAACAGGAATTAGCCCTATGAGCCAAAACATGTTCTTGATCTTCAGTTTACATAACCTCACACTGTGATATTCCAGCCAGAAAAACAAACCCTCACTACTTGCCATCTGTCTGGTATGATTTTTCCTGCCTCTGGAACATTTATACTCACAACGCATATAAACACATAGAAGTTAAGTGTATATACATCCTCTTCAGTAAGAATGAGAATTTGTAAACTGTAACTTGTTAAGAACATACCACATGAACATGACGGAGGAAAAAAAAAACAACAAAAACCCAACTCCCTGCCTTTGGAAGGCTCTTTCTACTTACTCCACACACCAGTTTTCAAAAGTGTTCAAAATGAAGGACAATGATAGTTTAGTGTTTGAAAAATACTTCAGAGGTAATCAGCTCCCTTAGTTGACAGCTTAATCTTGAAAGTGCAAAACCAACATTTGGAGCTTTTCTGATTGCGGTTGAGGACAGTATCAAAATGGAATGTTGACAGAATCATATAAAATCAGCAAATGTAGATCTCAGGACTATAGTGTCTTTACTAATTTGGTAGTTCAGTTACGACTGAAATAGATGAACTTGTCTGCAGTTTATTTTTAAAGGCTTAAAAAGAAAATTATAGCAAAAGGTTCTGTGAAAAATAACAAAAGAGGGAATAAAATTTGTTATTTATGTGCCTTTTTATTAAATCAAGCCCGGATGTGTGGGGAAAATGATGGCTTTTCTTTACACACAAAGCATGTAAATACGTGCACTTTTTTAGAAGGTTTAAAAAAAACCCAAAAAACCAAACCAAAACCAGAGATGCTACTGACTTATACTGAGAGGCAGAATGGTCAACAAAAAAAATGCAAAAGGAATGTTCAAAAAATACTCCTGTAAAGCAGTGTTAGTCATGTATGTTTGCTGCTGTGGGCTGATAAACAGATAATCCAGCAGGCGTTAACTAGTCCTGCTGGAGCAGTATTTGGGGCCCTAACTCCATAAATCGCTGTACAAACACTCCTTGCGTAAGGAACTGGAACAGCTTCATTATATTTCCCCCTTTTTTTCAGGAATTTAAAATCGATGGGCAGAGAAGAAAGGAAAAAGGAGAAAGTCACTAGAGGTTACTGTGGAGCTGGGAAGGTCAGGCTAAGAGGAGATGTGGGGGAAGAGATGATTGCAGCTGCTCCCGTGTTGTAAGGACCAAGCAGAACAGCTGAGAAAGAGCAGAGGGATTTTTGGTTAGGGGCACTGAGAGCAGGAACAGGTAACTGAACAAACTGTGGGAAATTAAGCCAGGTAGGTGGATTGTGGCTCTATCATGAGCAGCCTGTAGAGCTAAAGGTAGAACTAGTTTGTACCTCATTTGAAGAGAAGCTCCTGAGGGGTAGAGACAATTTAAAGGAAAGGTTAGAAAAACGAGCAAAGGTGACTTTTATAAACAATGGATAAATCCACATGAGAGAAGCAAGTTTTAAAGGTACAAGGCAAGACAAAAGAACACTGCAGGAGTTGAGAAGTGAGAAAAATAAGGATTTAAACTGGAGTTTTGGTGTGGACAGAAAGAAGACAGGTTTCAGGGATGCCATTTAAGGAAAAGCAACAAGGTGTATAAATAGCCTGCAGGGCTGGATTGAAGAGCAAAGCTGCTGGGCAAATGGTAACAATAGGGGCCTCAAAAATCAGACATACTCTCTTTGTGACCTTACTGAAGTGGTTTTGTGGAAATTTCTGTGTGTATTACCCTGCAAACGATCATGCAATAAGTGACCTTGAGTTCTCCAGTGCAGGTTCAGCATTCAGTAAAACAGATTATCTTGAGCCACTGCCGAAAAGACTTCATCTAATCTGTTTTAGTATGCAACGAAAAGGCATCTGAGCTTCAGTGTTAAGAAAAACACAATCACACACTCCAGGTTATCAAATACCAACATAAAGATACAGATTATCAAATGCTAATCTTTTTCAGCACCAGAAACTTCCTTGCAGGTCCATGCAAAGCTATTTTGCGTTTCTATTATAGTATTGCCAAAATTAAAAGTAACACTGAGAAAACCGAGCATTAATATATTTTCATAGACACAACATTTGCAGAAATATTTCTGCTAACAGCTTTCAGTTGGAACTTTCAGCTACCAATCTTACTCTACTATTCAACACAGTGCTTAGTGCTTTTTGGTAAAGAATATTGTTATAGGTAATTTAGAAAGGAAGTGTTATTCATATTGGACAAATATGCCTTTAAAGAAAAGTCTTAAGTATTACTGATAGCAGAAGACATACTTTCCAGTTCAAATATCTGCCCTTTGGTCCAAAATAAGGAGTTGCAGCAGTAAGTTGCAATGTAAGGGACCTCAAAGCACAACACAGTAAGGTTCAGCAGTTACTGAACTTTCACAAATGGTAACAGCTAAATTATGTTCAAATTATGCATTATTATTTTTTTTAAATAGCATTGGAATAACTTTTCTGGGCTTTCTGTCAGACTTAGTAGTGTTTTCTTTCCTATGTAAGAGCATTTCTTGGGATGAAAACATTTCTACACTAAAAAAAAAAAAGCTACAGCTTCCTTTTGTTCTGATTTCAGTTCTGTTTCAGCCACTAGAAAAACAGTTTGTTGTTCTCCAAAAAATGAAGAAATCATTTAATGTAAATTTAGCTTCAAGAAACACAAAGAAAGAAAAAGTTTTCAAGGTCTCATAAAAAATTACTCTCCTTTAACTATTTTACTGTACGTACTACTAGAGCATACCTAAGTGAATTACAAATTGCTCACCTCCTCACTGAAGCCTGAGAATTGGAAAAATTTCTTGTGACTAACCAAATAAAACATAATACTCAGACTAATTTTCTTCCATTAACATTTCAGAGGCAGGAAGGAAAGTACAGGCCCTAAATATTCATTCATGGACAGTAAAATAGTACAGAAGTCTACGTTAATGAAATATATAAAAAATAAGCTTTCAACAGCTTAATTGATTGGGCAAAGATTTTTTTTGTTGTTTTAAGAGCAGCTGGAGAAACGGCTTCTAATATGTAAATGTGTTCTCCAAAGATTTCTGTCACTAGGTTAAAGGCTATGCTTATTCTCTCCAAAATGCCAGGCATATCTTTGAGTGTGAGAAGAAAATTTAAAAAAGAAACTGACAAACCTTCCAAAAAACCATTCAATAAGGCAGATTTTTGACTGAGATCTTTTACTTGAATAGCTCAAACAATTATTTTTTTTAAATTGTATAATTAACATAAAATAAAAAGTAAATATTTTAAAAATAAAAATGTAATCACTGCATAGGTTTTAATATTATTGTAAAAAAATTTAAGGGCTGTATACAGAAGTCAGTATTAGTTTGAATGCCAGCATTCCTTTTTAAAGTAGAAATCAAAATAGTAATATGGATTATTAGAAATTCAGTACGGACAAGGAGCCCTACAATTTGAGAATTTTCCCTTCTGACTTGCAGTTCTGCTTCTAAGTAAAGCTATTGTTTCACTCCTCACTCTTTGCATTCCTCGCAAGTTAGCTCCACTAACATTTCAGTCTGCTAGAAAATATCTACCAAAAAAAAAAAAGGAACTTTCTTCAAGGACAGACTACAGAAAGTATGGGAAGGTTTTAACCCCCTCCCCCTTCTCACTGACCACTCAGAAATAACAGGATGAATATTTTCTTTCACAGTTTTCTGCCAATTGCCTCCTTTCTGATCCAGCGCACCTTATCCGTGCTTCACGAAACCCTGTTTCTAGGCTTCCCACGTTGTTTCACAGTCCTAAGAGCATCAGCATAAAAACAACAGCAGTTTAGCCCCACGGTTTGTTGTTTTTTTTTTTTTGAAATTTCATGTCCAGCAATATTTCTGCTATAGAAATCATATTTTAGCTTGCTGGTTAACATGACATTCTGAAAGTCCAGTGAAGAATGCAAGAACAATGAATATAACTGCATTCAGTTATATCATGTATTTAAAATGCAAGTCTTTTCCAAGGCTGTATTCACTGTTTATAACTCAAGAACAGCTTACAGAACTGAAAATTATTATTATTTGCAATTTTTATTATTATTACTACTGCTATTTATAGAATTATACCCACAGGGAGAGAAGGTATTTATTTATACTTGTATCTTCCTCACTGATAAAACCTGAATATTTAGAAATATCTGGAAGAGAAAATCCTTAATTTACGTATAACTGGGGGGGGATTTGGAGGTGCTAATTTACACAAGAGTCAAACGAAAGGCAATTAGCTTCCAGCGTGCAACCACTTCAGGTAATGATTGCTTGCTCTGACAAGTTACCTTTTACCTGTCAGAGCAGACAGAAGAGAAACACTTCGGGGCACATCACCAAAGCCAGTGGCTGCGGTGACAAGTTTTTATATTTCGGCAGGGTGCCAGGGAACTCATTCCTGACTCTCCCGTGTAGCACGTGACTGCGGGCTTCTCCAGGAGGCTGTTTCTCAAAGCTGGCTGGAAAATTGTTCATCATGTCACAGAATCACAGAATGTTGGGGGTTGGAAGGGACCTCAGAAGATCATCTAGTCCAGCCCCCTGCCAGAGCAGGATCACCTGCAGTAGATCGCACAGGAACACGTCCAGACGGGTTTTGAACGTCTCCAGAGAAGGAGACTCCACAACCTCCCTGGGCAGCCTGAGCCAGGGCTCTGTCACCCTCACAGGGAAAAAGTTTTTCTGCTGTTTTTATGGAACCTCCTGTGTTCCAGCTTGTACCCATTGCCACTTGTCCTGTCATTGGACACTGCTGAAAAGAGCCTGGCTCCATCCTCCTGACACTCCCCCTTGACATATTTATAAACATTTATGTGGTCACCCCTCAGCCTTCTCTTCTCCAAGCTAAAGAGACCCAGCTCCTTCAGCCTTTCTTCATCAGGGAGATGTTTCACTCCCTTCAACATCTTTGTGGCTCTGCACTGGACTCTCTCCGGCAGTTCCCTGTCTCTCTGGAGCTGAGCGGCCCAGAACTGGACACAATATTCCAGATGTGGCCTCACCAGGGCACCTGGTGACCTACTCACTACTCCCCTTCTAACCCACCC
>NW_009695238.1:37000-37263 GCF_000703405.1 Apaloderma vittatum | reverse complement strand
CTCAAATGCCCTGGTCCAACACAACAAAAATAACACTGGGGGAGGAAACTGCTTTTGTAATTGATTTACTAGCTTTCATAGAAAAAAAAAAAAGCATTCCAGTAGCATTTTCATTAAATTGAGATTTGGAGAATTAGCCGTTACTGGGATGTGCCAAGCACGAGTGGAAGAAGCAGCAGGGGTTTTTCAGAGCTGGAGCCATGCAGGAGACTTGGGCTCTCAATTTCTCTGCACATCTCCTGCCCAGCTACCAACAAACTCTT
>NW_009695238.1:0-36968 GCF_000703405.1 Apaloderma vittatum | reverse complement strand
TTCTGGGTCAGAGACTCAACAGGCACCAGCAGGATAAAACACCTGGGCCCTGGGATTTTTTTGAGACTCCCAGTTACGTCAGTCAGCGACAGAACGAGCAAACTTGTATCTAATGGAAACAGCCCCAGCAGAAGCTGCACTTACCACCCCGCCTGCAAAAAACGCCTCAGTACCATGAACCACAGAGACAGACAGTTCACTCCCTGAAAAGAGCATTTCTTTTTTTTTTTCCTAAACAGCTTCCCACTAAGACATCACACCACCAGCACCGGGGCCGTAGAAAACCTTGGGCCCCACCACGTCACCACCACCTGCAAAGCAGGAAAATGTCCTTCATCTGCTCCATACGAGGTTAAATTCATTAAGAGAACGTTGCACGCTGCTTTTACAGGAGAAATAATTTCAAAAGCTGAAGTCTCACATAATACAACACAGTCTGTTTTCCTTTTTGCTTCCCTAAGAAGGAAAACACCCTGTGAATAATCCACATCTCAAAAACCACACAGAAAATCTCTATTTTCCTAAAAGAGTGAGGTATATTTATTTTCATGTTTTTCTGAGACGAACTAAAAAGGCTAAATTAATCTTCCCAGGTGTACTCCCAAAGCTTTGTACTCAACCCCACCACCAAGACTAAGAGGTTTTTCCATCCCGCTGTCGGCTTCCAGTTCCTCGGTACCAGCCCCAGCCTCTACAAACCCTTTGGGTGCCGCATCGCACGTACCCCCACTCAGCAGCCTCCCCCCAATTTTCCAGCTCCCAGACCTGAGGGGTTTGCAGGTATAGCCATGTATATACAGATACATGCCAGACAGCCTCAAAAGTGAATTGAAGATAAGGCTGCAAAATTCAGCTTCTCCCACACGGAGCTCAGGGCTCCAGCTCTTTGAACTCAGCTGTTCTCCAGATCATTTCAGAGTGTCCAGCCCCGGAGCACGGTCCCTGTGGCCACAGCCAGCTCTCTCCTGTCACCCACCACCCACTTTCAGCTCAGAATTTAAAATAAAAAAAACCAACTAGACTATCTACTAATTTTTGAAATATCTAATATAACAATCTCATAAATAGTCTCACATTCTTGATTCTGTCCAATTTGCACAAAATATCAGAAGGATACCAGGCAGGGTAAATACTCTCAAAATCTTCATTACATACAATCAGACTCAGTTTCTGGTGCCAAATTTCACATAAAACGCTGGGTTGACATTTAAAACACCTTCTTGCACAAAGGGCACTGTTCATATTACAAAATATTAATTAAGCAGATCTCACATGCTTTTATGTATTGTAATTCATGGATTACCAAGATTCATAATTAAATAACATGTAGATGTCACCTAGAGGTACTAAACCAATTCTCCTTCTTGTAATTGCCTGACTAAGTAAGAATGACACTAACTTCAGCGTTTTCTCTCTGATTACGGCCGCTATAGATTTGCAGTTCCCTCCATGTAATATAAATCAATAAAGAATAATTTTCCAGGCAGTAAATCAATTTTCAGTTCACAGACCCTAATACCCCTGTGCAGGATTTATTGAGAAAATGAATGGCAGCCTTGTTAGAGGATGTACAACATGTTTCACAGGCACGTCCTGGTGTAAGGCTCAGGCTGTTACTTACACCTGCCAAGGCCATTAACACTTTCCTTGCCTTTTAGGACTGTGTTGAAATGGAAGAAAGGTTAATCAGCCTCTTAAAAGAAAAAAAAAGAAATAAAAAAGAAATTATTTGCTTTCTACTCCTCCATGTTAGCATCTTGCTGTCTGGATATTCCCATTTCTCCCGAAAGGCTTTAGTGGAAGTGTGCCGCCACGCCGAGTGGAAGTTGTGAAATTATTGCCACAGAGATAGAGCTGAGACTGAGATTTTAGTAGTTGAGCAGTCTGGAAAAGCTCCAACAGAAAAAAAAACTCAACCAACGAACCAAAAAGAAAATCCTCACACTGGAGAATGCTAACCTGATTATATCCAAGCATTTTGTATGCATATTTTTGCCAATTTAACTTTTTTTTTTTTTTAAAATTGGATCAAACTCCTTTTCCTGCATTTCTGTTCTTGGCGTTCACACAACACAGCCCCGTTGCAGGATACAATTCCATGCCCAGTGAACCTCCTCTTGGATCTATCACAGTATTGTTCACATTTCCATTTTTCTCCATATTTGGCTACCGCCAAAACCCTCTCCAGGCAGCCTGGAAGGCCCAGTGTGTCAATACGAAGAGCACGCAGAGCTGAAGAGCTTCCTACAAGACTCCTCAGGACTCAACCAAGGAAGAGTTTAGCTCCTTCTTAAGGGAGGTAAAGGTATCTTAAAGACACTCCATGAAAATATACAGTTTTCATTATCTAACAACGAACAACAGATATCTTCTTCGCCAGCGTAGGAGGAAAAGAGCTAAGATGACTTTATCTCCTTCAAAGCCAATTGCCAAAGGCAAATCTGGCCCCATCTGAAGTGGGAGCTAAAAGGAAAATAAATAATAATAACTTTTAAGACCCTGCACCGTGAGAAAAGTGTCAATAAAGAATTTTAAGAGATGGTTCAAAAATCTGTTCTGACAGTCAATCCACATCACTGTAATTCGCCTCCGAACCACTTAGCACTGTCACCAACGTCACTTGGAAAATGAAAGGGATTTGAACTTTTCTCTACAGAAAGAACAATGGTTGCTCACTTTCTCACAAAGTAGTGGAAAAAGTAAAACAGAAGCTATACACATAGAATTTTACGCAGAGAGGGCAAAAATTATGCCTTATGCCAGACTATTATGAAGAAAAAACTTGTCATAAATTCAAACTAGCCTCATTCTCTTAGACATAAAATGAAGGCTGAGTGCAACCTTCAAGCAAAGGAGACAGAAAATGTGCAGGCATTGTAATATCCACACTTACCCACGGTGCTGAGAAAATAGGACCTTAATTATCCAACACTGTTGTCACCTAAAGTAAGAACTAATGCTCCCCCACTGGTTCCTGAAAATCTGTTCCACCCTCTATTCAGTATCCAACCCACACTGCATAGTCAAACTTCTCATCCTACTTCCAAGGTTTGTATTTTCTGGTACTGTGAATTTCATATCTTTGCTGGGAAATAAATAGAATTGGACAAAAACTATTCATTAAAACCCATTTCTCAAACAAAACGACCTTCAAAATTAATGCCTTCTCTCCCCTACCCCTGCCATTTCTGCTGACATTTTTCAATACAAGAGTCAGATACTACTTAAAAGCAACTTACGGATTCTTTTCATCAAGGTAAGATCTGAACATCTAATCTGAGAACAGACCATTTAGGGGTTCTAAGAAAGAAGAAAAAATAAGCTGCATTCAAATTATTATTCCACACATATTTGCCTTTTGTAATTTATTCGAAATAAAATTATTTTCTTGCAGGTAAGCCATCATCATTCTTATTATACACACAATATTTTCAAATCAGCTAACAGTTTAGGCTGAAATTGAAGTTTGGAGGTCTGTAGCCCAGTTTCCTGCTCAAAACAGGCCAGTTAGGGTCTTGCCCAGCTGAGTTTTGAGTATCTCCAAGAATGATACTCAAAAATCTGTTTGGACTCTACTCCACTACTTGACTACTCACATGATCGTTTTCCCGGTTATATCTGAGGAGATGGAACTCCCATTCATCCCTACCATTGGCACCTCCTTAATTCATCTCCTTCCAACTCCTCTGTAAATCAACTGGATCCTGTAATTTCTTCTCTTCTCTCAGATGAAGAACATTATTTTGGTTACATTTGCCAGATGTCAATTCAAATACCTGCTTAACATAACATGGGAGCCCTTGGTGCAGGGATTGTGATACTGAGCTGGTAACTGGAAAGGGGACTATGACCAACTCCTCCTACCCCTGAGGTTACGCTGTAAAAGAGCAATCTTGCCTTCCTTCTCGAAAGTAAATCCCAGACAATCAAGAGCTGGTGCGAACCCCGTTCCATGACATCACCTAGGGAGTCTAACAGATAAAAACTGTCTACTGAAGGATGGACAGTTAAAAAAAAAAAACACAAAAAACCCCACAATCAACCAAACACTGCATATCGGAAATGTCAATCTTGTGCGTTCTGCCCCTCTTCACTCTTCCGTACATCTAACACAGGAACCTTAAAATCTCTCTTGGGTGACATGGTTTACCAGGCTTGCCACGCTACCGTGCTCTCAGAAGCCCATTCTCCCAACATTCGTGTACAGTGGATTCTTTTTGAAGATTCCTGAGGGCTGGAACATTTCCCGAGACCAGCAGACTCCAACTGCCTCCCTTCCTGCTGTACTCGTCCGCTCCACGCTCGCACTCAGCCAAAAAATTCTTGCTCTTGATAACAAGCGATGCCTTTACACACGGTCTGATCTATAGCCCAGTGAAGATGTTCCTACCCACACGAAACTCTGAAATAGGTGGCTTTTGTTTCCATTATTTTAACCATACTTTTACATCAAGCATAATATTAAACATTCCGATAGATTCAGATGGCTGGATGACTTGCCTGAGATGCAGTCAATATTTTCTTTTAAATGAGTTTAAATATGTCTACAACTTTTCTCCTATAATGGGGTCATCATTAACAGTAGACCAGATTACTATTTTTCATGCATGTCCACTATTTTGAATACTTGACCACTCAAAATATATTGGGAACTGAGAAATGGAAAGAGATCTCACCTGCAAAACCGATGTCACTGCAAAGACATGCAAGTTGACAAGGGATTTGAACTCAAGAACAATAAACTCAAGCTTTAGGAAGCATCATCCAATAAACTCCGGGCTGAATTTAGCCTTATTTTGTTTATTTTTAAGGCTTTTGTGCATATTCACCTCTGCAATTTGCCCGTCACCTCGTTCATTATTGAAATAGCATTTCAGTACGTCTAATCAAAATAATTACTACAAATTGTTTAGAACGGTGAAGCATGTGGGACTAAGCTTTCAGTTCAGCGGTAAGTCTATATAATCACACAGAGAGCCACTCTAGAGACTTTTTATAAAGTAATCAAATTGCGAAACTTGGTAATGCAATTGATTTTCTTGTCAGAAGATCTACATCCCTGCCTAGGATGCCAAACAGCTGGTAGGGAATTCACTCCCCTGCAAGCCTGTGAGTAACCACCCACCCACCAGAACTTGTGAGTAGGTGGGGGGGGCTGTTTAAAGCAAGTCACCCAATTACCATCAACGCTCTGGGTACAGCAACATGGAGGAATGCACCTTTTACTCAACGGTTTCTCTCTTTTTCATTTCTCATGGGTACTTTTTCCTTCTCAGGCAAAGATCCCTTCTTCCATTCCATGTCAGGGGAGACACAAAGCTGGTGAAGGGCCTGGAGAACAGACCTTATGAGGAGCGATTGAGGGAGCTGGGTCTGTTCAGTTTGACGAAGAGGAGGCTGAGGGGGGATCTCATCATGCTCTACAATTACTTGAAAGGACATTGCAGAGAGGTTGGTGCTGTTCTCTGCTCACAGGTAATCAGGGTCAAAACCACGGGGAAGGGTTGCAAGTTGCAACAGGGCAAGTTTAGGCTGGACATTAGGAAGAAATTCTTCACAGAAAGAGTGGTCAGACCCTGGAACAGACTGCCTAGGGAGGGGGTTGAGTCACCATCCCTGGATGTGTTCAAGTGTCGCTTAGATGTGGTGTTGGGTGAGATGGTTTAGGGGTGAACTTGTAGTGTAGGGTTAATGGCTGGACTCAATGATCCCAAGGGGCTTTTCCAACCTGAACTGTTCTGTGATTCTGTGATTCACCGAGTTGCTGCTTCATTAACAGCTGAGCTCTGTCACGTCCTTCCACCCCTTGCTATAGATGACTCTGACGGCTCGACGAGACAAACCCTAACACAACGCATCAGCCAAAGCAGAGAGAGAGATGCGGTGTGCAGAAACCTGCTGTCATGACAAGATTTCTTTATTGATTTGGCTTTTTTTTTGTTCTGTAGGTTCTTCCTGCTGCAGGCCACACAGGTCCTTCAGATACCTCTTGGCAGGCCACACACCGGGTCACACGCTCTACTGCCACCCACTCCTAGGCAGCCACACAGCATCGAACTGTTCAAGTAGAACTGTGTCCAGTACCTTTACTGTCGTGGGTGAGCTTCTACGTAACACTTCTACATAACACTTCACCTTGTCTCCTCTGTTTGTCCAGTCTGAACAGAAATATACGTAACATAACACAATTTCATTTCTCAGGACTATTACGGGAATGCACTAACTGTTAGTTAAATGGTTAAGATCTTTTTCAGTAGTGGCTAGGAGACTCAAACATCCGAAGGCAGCAAAAGACTCACACATAAGGACATGATACTGGTTTTAACCACTTTCTTCCCAAGCAGAGTTGCTGGAAACCCAGTTGTAGTGCTATGATCTATGGTTTGTTTTCAAATATGCCTCAGGAGACTCAGGTCTGCCAGAACTATTAACATTTAGAATACTTATGCTCCTAAACTCCACTTGGCACATTTCAAACATTTGTCCACTTCCATGTCATAAGCTTTGCTGATGGGTACAATCACCCTAGCGTGCAAATTAAGCACATACATTTCTAAAGCTGAGAAAACTATGACAGAACATCTTGAGAAAGCTCTACATAGAGGGTTCATTTCACTAAGACACCGAGTGCTGCAGTTATTACTGAACCCACTCACCATGTTCCCCGTAGAAATCTAGAGGTGATGCCACTCTTCCCTTACGAATCTCCGTAGCTATTTCTGCACCATACCAGCCTGAAGCGTCTCCTGCTTTCACCTTGCCAGAGAGGTAACTCTTAGTTAACTATGTACAACAATCTAACACCTCCAAGTGTCCGTTTTACAGGCAGGGATTTGTAAGACAGAGAGAAAGATTTTGAACTGTAGAAGTTGACATTCTTTTAATACACAAAACCCCCAGAAGATACAAGATAATACGAGGCCTTGTTGGCAATGAACTTATTTTCATGTGCCTGCTCACAAGACACGACACACTAATGTCACCAAAAGAGCCTCCTTCACCACAATGAACTCCTATGTGATACTTCACCCATGTCTTGTTTAAGTCAGGCATGGTACTAACACACAGTAGGATACTAAGTCCAGCCACTTACAATGCTCTCAAAACCCATTCTCACTTGTTTTTTTTCAACCAAATCCAATACGTATATTTTTCTGCTTTTCCAGACAACTGATCTCCAACAACACTTCATAAAGTTTTACTTTTCTGAGATTTTTGTACAAGTCCAAACAATTCTAGGAATTATTTTCAAGAACAGGCTGAAAAAAGGGATTCGTATTTTATGCTTACGACTGAAATCTCAAGCAACTATTTGACAAGGTCTAGACAGGGTGAAAAGAAAGATCACCTGTCCTGCAATAAAGGATTGACCCGTATTTCCTATGTTCATCATCTTAGCATGCATGGCACAGGCATGGCACATCTTTATGTTTATTGGTGTTTCTCCTGAGACACCAAAGATTCTAGGCCATTTGGTCACGCTATAGGAGTTTGGGCTCAGCAGAAGTCCCAGGAATGCTTCCCTAGGAAGCAAGAATGAGCTTTCAGATTCTGGGAAAGGGACAAGAAAGGCATTTTACACAATTCTTGCTACACGTGTGCTGTTGGGAAAATGGCCAAGCGTGCTCCAGAACTTCAGCAAGACCTGCCTGCGATAGCTCCACCGTCTCAGAGCTGTTTCCACTATCCCATCAGCCACAGGGCACCTTACAAATATACGATGCACCTGGATTACGTGGGTGCAGACGATGAAGACCAGCACAGTGTGACTACCCGGTCTGCCCCCCTGCCTGAGTCATTCCTGACCACGCAGCCCTCGAACATCACTTCCAAGGTCCAATTAAGGTGCCAGAGAACACAACAGCAATGGCGAGTTATTCAGGAGGTTAATCACCTGTACTGCTAAAGCAGAGAACCTGATTTCTGAGTGCGTATCTCATTACACACCTATGCAGTAGAACAAAGAAACTTTTCTCAGCTCTTATGTACACACTGATTAAATTCCTCTCCTGTTCTGTCTGATAGAGACAATGGACTGTACTCCTTGAATCTCTCCGTGTAATATCTATTTAAGGTTACTCTGTGGACTTCCTCCACCACTTAAGTATCACTCCTTAATTGTGTACCTTTTAATAGCCCCTTTATCAAGCAGTCTTTATTAGTATTGTTTTCCTTGCTGAAACACTAATAATTTCATATGCTTCCAGAGAAGGGCTGATGGCACTATTATCCAAGCAAATCCTCCAACTCCTTGTTTGAATCTTTCCCAGAGCACTTCTCTGCCCTAGAGATAGAACTACTTTGAATTTAAGCAAATTAAAAACACATCGCTTTCTCGTATTCTGCTTTTCAAGTTAAAAAAAAAAAAAGCTCTCTGATCAGCAGTGTCTGCTGTTTACCATTTTATAATTGCTAGGTGCTTTGTAAAGAGCATCAGTGCTAATCCTTTCTTTTCGTGGCATTTTCCTTCAGTGCCTCTCTTCTTTCCAATATCCCACTCCAAACACCTTCCTCCCACCCCGATCCCGTAAACAAATTACGTTAAAACACAAGGCTCCTCCTGGCACTTCTCTTGGAAACATTCCACTCCAGACAACTTCTTTTTTTCAGACTAAAATCCTATCCGAAAAACAAAGAACCACCTGATTTTTAGTCTTCTATATGTCTCCCCACAAGTTAGGCCACGGGTAGTTTTTATCCTAAGTCTTAGGTCCACCTTCACTGTCATCTGGGGATGTGTAACCTACCAAAAAGACTTCAAGGGGAGCAGGTGATCCCAAAACCTAGATTAAAAAGAAAGGACATCCAAGGAAGTAAATTTGAGTAGCTTCAGCTGTATAAAGCTATACTGGTTCTTAGTCATTAAACCCGCTGCTCTACCATGTTCAGTAAGTTTTACTGTGAGGTGACCAAAGAAAACATCCTTTTTCTCCTTGTAGGTCTACAGCCTCTATAAAAACCAGTCTCTATAAAAAGATCTGTCAGTCTCTATAAAAAAAAAAAATCTACCAGATTAAAAGAGGCTCATTCCAGACTTGCAAAATCTCTTCCGACCTGAAGATACTTTTTACAAAAGCTCAGGCATTTCCTGCCTTTTTTTTTTTTTTAGTGTTCGGCACAAAGCAAACTTTCATGTTTTCTCATAACTACTTTTATTACATCTTTCCCTCTCATTCTCTCATTTAAATAAAAGCTCTGGAAACCTATGGTTTCGCAGATTGCCCACAACCCGCAATTTATGGATGCTACTTGCAACCTTCAAAAGCTTTTAAAAATAGTACTGGATCTATTATTGTGAATTATAGTAATTGCAGCAAAGATTTAAGAGGCACTTTGAGAAATTTCAATTTCATGGTATGTTTCTGAACCCACTTCATTGGCATTTGGGGGAAAAAGCAGTTTTTGTGAAAGAGCTTTTCTTCCTATCTTTTGATACAAAGTTTCAATCAAAACTTCAGTATCAAAATTTCTCTTAAGAAAAAAAAACGCTAGGTTCCCAACTCAAACTGCAGTGGAGGTAAAGATGGTGTAAGACTATAGCCTCATCTCAGCTGCATAAGCAGAAAGCAGCCCTATCGGGAGAGGACAGCTTTTGGGATTTCCATTTTCTTCAACTTTCTAGATGACTTCTTCCAAGGTTTCAAACTGGAAGGCTCGATATGGTTAATACAGTCTTAGACGAACAAGTAAAACTGAACCTGGGAATATGTTATTCATGAGAACATTAGCAGGTTTGGGCCAAGGAAATAGGAGTTCATTGATATACAGGACTGGAAGAAACATTCATGGAGCTCGCCAGCTTCTCTTCGGCAGCCTGCCCACTGCCCTAGCACAGAAACACACCCCTGCACTTGGAGGGGACACAAACCACGTGACAGCAAACTAAGCAGAGGACAAGGTCTCCTCCTTTATTGCTTCCTTCCAAAAATGCAGCTTTTCCTACCTTAATTCTAAAAGCATCTCCACAGCCTGCACAGTCGGTGTAGGGGCTGGCACAGGCACACCCACCACCTCCCACGCAGACAAGAACTGAGCCCAGCGAGACACAGGTGAAACAGGGACACACGCGAGGAGCCAGACATTCAAAATGTCTTAAAGAAAGGATCCTTGAGATCCTTGGGATCTCACAAAGAGTTTGCTCTACTGTGCTGAAAGCAGTCCTGGAGAAAAAATATCAGCTCACAAGGGCAAAAGTAGATTTGAGACCAAGACTGTCTCCCATTGGTTTCCAAACCTTCATCCAGTAATTTCTTCCTCTTGAAAGAAAAAAAAAAAAACTACTACTAATAAAAATGTTGTAGTTAATAGTTAGGTTTCATAATTCCAGTTCTTTCTGGTGGTTTTCAAGTGTTCATTCCAGGGACAAGATGCAAGGTGCATCTTGAAATTCCCCTGATACTACTGGAACAGCTTGAAGCCCAAGTGTTCCTCATCCGGGCCATCACTGATGCAGTCTCCACAGTTTGTATCCGTTACATCCTCTGGAATCACAACAGGAAATTTTATCAAGCTCCTGAAATTGTCCCCTATCAATGTACAAGAGAAATTCTGTGTCTGGTACAACGTAATAAATTCCACAGCTTTAGATGCCACCCAGGTGTTTTCCCTTAAAGTCAGCTTAGACTACCCCTCTCTTTGAAGCTGGAACATAAGCTTACTCAGGAAGAGAAGGAAAAATATTTTTGCATTTGATTTTATGTAAAATGGGGAACAAATCGAAAGAAGTAAGTTCTTTCTACACAGCTACAGTGGCAGCAGCAGAGTAACACACTGGCCGAAGTATCTTCTCAGCAAAATATAAGTGACTTTTGGAAGGAAAAGAAATAATCATGAGAGTCATTGGCTTTGGCTTCTGATTCGTGTGCTGCTTGCACGGCAGTTTCACTGATGGCTCATCAAGTTTTAAATTACTGGTATGGGAGCAATCATGTTGTTCAGATACCAGGAGGATTAACTATTACCATAGGAACAGGAGCTGAATCACACTCTCCTGTCTCTTCCCTCCCCTTTCCTCATCTCCAGCTCCCTCGCACTACACATATTACCAGTGCTCATGTTTGGATGAAGAGCCTGCTGAGCCTTGCGAACACCCGTCTTGGAATCACAGATGCAGGCAACTACTTGGCTGATTAGACTCCAGCACAACCACGTTCGTTGGTGTTGGGCTTGGTCTTAAATTTCCTGTTGAGTGGGTTTTGAAGTGAATTCTCTATCAAAAGCGCACTGCCACGACCCTGAAAACTCTGTCCCTTCTCTGAAATTGCCAGCTCCAGAAGGGGCAGATCTAAAACAGAAGAAAACAAAGACTCTGGACCTCTAATGCTGGCTTGTCAGAAGCAACAAACTGACAGCCTCTTGGTTCCTTTAGATTAAAAGGACAGTTGCAATTCTTCTAGGCATGCAAGTAAAACAAAAAAAAACCAAACAAACACAGGAATAGGTTGATTTTTCTCTGATGATGAAGGATACATTAGCTAGAAGATAGGAACAGAAGGGTCTAAGAGGTGTGGAGAGAGCAGGACAGAAACAGAAGACGTTGCTGCCTGGCGAGTATGCGCAGTGAAGCCTATCACAGCAAGGGGGACATGATGACTATTAACAGTCTGCGTAAATTCTCGGCACAGTGGCACGGTAACAGCACAGCAACAGGATTCCTTCCTCCCTCTCATCTCTCCTTTTCTTTCGGTATCAGGACAACCTTAATAAACTTCCCTGATTCCCAGGCCGAGCTGGGCTGCCTCTGGGACTCCGACACACGCCGACCCAAAGGCGTGCCAGCTCCCAAACACTCCTCCTGCGTTGCACTTATCTACTTTGGTATTTGCTGGAGCACGGCAGAGGCTGTTGAATAAGCACTTTCTGAACAAAATACTGTTAAGAAAGCACATTTTTCCCAAGGTTTGGTGGTGGTTCTTTTCCCCTACCACTCTCCTAATGAAAAGATAAATACATTGCCTACACATGGTAACTAGTAGCAAGTGGTTCTGTTCCATCAGATACACGCAGTTTTTGACAGACGACCAAGCAAGCTTACTCTGTCCAATGGTATTTTATGATTTTAATTTCTCCAAATGCTGTGGATTTTATTCCATTTTACCATTCAGTGTATAGGATTTTCACAGTTAACAGATGCTCATTTAACAGGTCCCCTTAGGAAAAGGAATCTGGGGACCCCTCCTCTGGCTGAGATCAGTTTAGACTATAGGACAAATCTAGTTTAATCAATGCACGTTTTTCTCCAAGTTATCTGACAGCGGGACATAGAGTCACAAAGCCACAACAATCATTCACGAGTGGTAGATGACATATTTGATTCCTTCAGGAAGGCTCCCATTGACACATTTAGTTTTCCGTGGCCCTACCGCTGCCTCATTAGCAATATACTGTAAAGCCTGGAGCAACGCGCTGCAGTTCAGAAGCCAGACAACTATCACTGCTTTACAAAACAATTCTGTTGCTGAATCAATATTTTCATGGCCTCCAGCTACTAGAAATGTCAGTATTTTTAGAGCTGCCAAAACACTGAAATGTCATTTTCAAAGCGAGGCGCAGACGAAGATCTCCATTACACTTGCATAATTGGGTGTCAGCAGAATCGCTGAGGATTGGCAGACGAAATCTCTCAGAACACAGCCCCATCACCTTATTTATTTTCTACCTGGTCTTTTAAGCCATGTTTTTGAGAACTTGTAATCACAAGGGAAGGCAAGAAGCAAGAGACCTGAGGCCTATCAGGACAGCTCTTAGGGCTTCTTAATTCTCCAGTGACCACCCTCCCTGCAGGCTCTTAAAGCTCTGCTGCAGCAACGGGTAGAAACATCATCAAAAGAGCAGATGCCTCAGCTGGCGTGCTGACCAGATACTCTCCCCAGCAAACTCACTGCTCCTTTTGATCTTACTTACAAGCTCCATCATTTATTTTCTCCTCTTTCTGTAATATTAGCCAAGTTTCTGGCAATCAGTTCTTTCCCTGATAGGACTCCTGCGACTTTCTGAAAGCTAATAATCCAGAGAACAAATCCTTTAGTTAGAAGTTCATTTTGTTCAACTCGGTTACAGACTTGATTTCTTCAGATCATACCTCCCAATACAACTGCACGCAGCTTTTAAATACGACCACCGAGTGCGCAGTAAGCAGTGGGGAACAGTGGCTATGAAGTGTCCAACAACAAGAAAAACAGGTAAAAGGAAGGAGGGGGAGGAAGGAACAACTAATTTTCCACACCACCACCTGGCTACACCCTACGACTCACCATCATCACGAAGAGTAGTGGAAATGGAATGACATGGGCCAAAAGTCTTTTCTCCTGCAGAGAACGAAGGGCAGGCACAGCTGTACCGAACCAGCCAGCCCACATGGGTCAGCAGAAAACCAGCAAGTGAAGAGAGTTAATTATTATTTTTGGTGCGTGACCATGCTCTTCAGTTTTAATTGGTGACAAGCGAGCAACTAAAGAATTTTAAGTGGAATTTCATTTATCTGTATACAGCAGATCAATATTCACTCAACAGCTCCTTGCATCTCAGAAGGGATAAAATAAACAGCATGCTTTTGGTGTTGGAATTTCTCTAGCTGAACTATTCACCGCTTCCAAAGGCGATCTGATAAATTTTTATTTCTTCATAATTGTGCTGGTTTGGCTGGTATCTAGTTAATATACTTCATGGTAGCTAGTAGAGGACTACATTTTGGGTTTGGGCTGAAAAGAGTGTTGAGAAGGCAGGGACGTTCTCGTTATTGCTGAGCGGGGCTTACACCCTGTCGGGTGGGGGCACCCCAAGTGAGGAGGGGACGGATGACAAAGAGATATTCCAAACCACACCGTGCTCAGCAAAATAAAGCCAGGGCAAGGCTGGCCCAGTGGCTGGTGCTTAGCTGCCAGCTGGAGTTAAACCATGACAAAAACGGATTCTAACAACTGCCAACCCATGGGACACTTGCAAGGAACAGAATCTAAATTCAGGGCAGAGCTCTAGATAAATACTAAGCGGTACAAACGCGAGAGGGCTGCAAGAATTAAGGTTTTTTTCTCCACTTCAGGCATAGCAATGGCCTCCCACCATATAAAGGGCACTAATTGAATTTAAGAGATGTAATAAGTGAGAAATTCTCCCGCTCACTCCATATCTCAATGAAAGCCAACTCAACAGTGCTGGCAGGCGCAGCACCAGAACAGCACATAAGCACCAATTTCACAGCCAGGCAGAAGAGGCTGTGGAGCTGTAAAGTTCACTGATGAGTGTTAGCTGAGGGCAGTCCGGTAAAGCAGCCGTGGATCTTTCACAAGCGCTCTCTTCAAGACGGTACGAAATCAGAGCATCTGTTTCGCAAATAAGAATCCTCGACTGGTGTGATTTTCGACGTCACAAGAAATTTAGATTTCGCTCATCCCTTATCAAAAAGTTTAACTGTGTACTTCAACAGTATACTAAAAAATCAGGAATTGGCTCCTGGAAACAGATAATTACATAGATGATTTCTACAGTAAAGCATTTCAGATTCTGAAGTATTGCCATCTCATGAGCTTAACTTCGCTTCGACTAAAACATAAATCTTCTCTGTTAGTACCAGTTCCATTCTTAGTTACGGTGCTGAAGAGCATAAAGCAGACAAAGATGAATAATTCATATTACGAAGAGCCCATAAAGATAACATATCTGCAAACTGCTAGGAACATGACCATTAGTGTCAATTTGACTTCCCATGAGCGTAGAGCTCAAACCTGCAGTATGCTCAGAACCACGGCAGAGTCCCAGCTGTGGCTTGGCTGACAGAACACCATGGGAGAAGATCAGAGGGGAAGATTCTTGGGAATACAGCAAGATTGAGTGATTAACCAGGGAATGCAAATATTTTGCGGCGTTTTGTTACGATTTTTGAAATGAACGCTGCAGATAGATGAATTTCCTTCAAGAACTACTGGGTCTCGGTATGAATTCCGAATGACGAGATAAGCAGCACTGTGATTCTGCACTGAAAGCCTCCAAAGAGAGTAACACAGCAGAAAGCTAGAGCTAACTGGCAGGAAAAAAAAAATGGAGGGTGGTTTTACAATCATTAGTAAAGCAGAAAGAGTATGAGCAGTGCAATAAAAGTCGATATAAAAAAAGACACCGAGCAGCACAAGATGCAAACAGGATAAAACATAAAACGAGAATGCGATGAGGCATAAAGACGGGGTCGTTTAGGGGAAGGCGTCGGAAGCAGGATGTTCAGAGCAGTTGCATTTTCATATACGCTGGAAGAGGGTGATACAGCTTAGACAGCAGCTTCAAGGATGCTCCAGCAATCCAGATGGTAAGTTATGAGAGCCTGGTTAAATGTCCTAATGGTAGAGAATGGAAAGGGATAAACAAACTTAGTACTGCCCAGTTTTGAACATGGTGCGTTTCCCATTTGATTCAAATGATGCCAAATTCACCTTATGCCAGAGGGAAAAAATAAGCACAAGAAGCAGAAAATTCCACCGCAGAGAAGAAGAAAAAATCCTGGTGAACTTGGATTAATCTCTAATAATTATTTTCCAAGTCAGGCAGAGAAATACAAACTGTACATCAGCTGTAATTTCTGTTAAATGCAGCTGTGCCCCATGTGATATGCCTGCATTTTCAAAAACAGAGAACAGGAAATAAAGCAGATGTTGTTTCTGTAAACCATTAGGCAACGTGAATGACTTCACTTGTTTTCCTAAATAAAAATAAAAATGCAAAAGAAGCGAACGCTAAAGACCTAAATTCATAAAATATTAAACACCTCCGTTGATTCAGTATGTGACACCCCTTCTTGCTGCTAATCTCACAGCTGCTGCTGGGTAAGTGACGGCAAAAGAAACAAAGGAGAGAAATGGGCATCACTGGAAAATGATGGGGCTTTAACGTGAGGCATGGCAGCGATGAGAGACCCTAAACCCTGTAATTTAAAAGCTTTCAGAAAATTTGGGGTTCAGGAGCTTTAGGTGAACTCAGAGAGCTTTCTACTTTATGTTATGGTGTGGAGGGAAAGTTATTTGGGAAAACTATTAAAGGCTTTTCAGAAAACACTCAGACATTTGCTAACTGAGGAGCTTCATCAGTCCCAAGAGACTTCTCTGAAGGGCTTTTGTAAATAAGACACCAGTTTTATCCCTCTCACCCGCCCGCTGGTGCAATAATCACGGCACTAGCGAGTGCCCTCCCAGCAAGTTCTGAAGTCCTTCTCTCTCCCCAACCTACTGACCTCCTGCTCACTGGACTCTCCCAGGACAGTGAGGATTCTCTCAATCAGTGAGAAATGGATGCAGCAGAGGAAACAAAGAGAAAAAGCACAGAAACAACGAACCCGCACGCAGCCACTGCCGGGGTCACACAGCACCAGTCTCCGGGCAGATGGGCTCTTTGAAGGTAGGAAGGCTTTTTCTTCTGCTCCTCTTCCCTCCTTGTTCTTTTTTTTTTTTTAACTGGACTTTCCAGGATTGTTAATTTATTGTTTGTTGGGGGTTTTTTTTAATCCTCCACAGTTGCTCTGATTACTTTTCTTTGCTTATTCATTACCCTGAACTTATCTCTGCAGAGCAAAGATTCCCTCGCTGCTCCAGTTTACTTCTTCATGTACCAACTGCTCACCACAGGGACAGAACGTAGAAAGAAGCCAGATACTGTGGGGTCAAGGTTCTGCTCTCACTCTTCCTCAGAGCTATGGGGCAGGGGAAAATCAAGAAATGCCGTTTTCTACTTCCATCTCCCCCCTCAGACTGCTTTAACAGGGGAAATTGAAGATTACTGCCTCATCTGTATCCCCACATACTCTCTCCTCTGCACGTTCTCCTTTCCCTGAACTCAAACCACCAAGAAACCTTTGTAGTATTGCATTTGCACCTTCAGCAAAATCTAGCGAAGGCCCACAGTAATTGCTGAGAAATTCTTCACTTTTTGCCCTCCCCAACAAATGCAATTCCCACCCGCTGCCTGCACATCCTCCCTCCCCAGCCAGCCCGTGCCCCACGATAATCGCACCTGTAACCTTCACATCGAGATCAAGCGGTGCAGGCAGCTCGAGCTCAGCTCGCGGCTTTCAGCTCCACATCTTACTTGGATGTATGTTTTTTCTCTAATGAAAACTGCTTTTAGATAACAGTGGAACTACCCCAGCTCCAGATAGGGAAGGCAGGAGCCTAATCCCTCTAAACATGGGGAAAAGGGGGAAATTCTGTTCGGTATTTGCAGACCTAAGTCATCTCAGGACATGCAAGTTAACCATTCAAATTAATTCTGGCTGAAAAAGCACTTTTTGTACATTTGTGGCTCTGACATCACTTCAGTGACAGGCACTCTCGAGGGGCTGACATCGCAGGATCTAGCCCATCTGATACCAATGAAGACAGCAAGCTTGCCCAGTGGTGTGTTACCATTCTGACTGCCCATTCCTTAAGAAACGCCTTTTAACCTTCATTTCAAAGCAAATTTCTAGTCATTATTCTTACCGGTGAAATATTCACATAAGTCACATTTTACGCAGCCACATCACCTCCTTCCTATCTGTGACAGATTTAAGGGGATAAAGAAACAGTCCCTGCGTTGGCATGACAAACACCAGAAAACTGCAGAAAGTCTCCCCAAAAAACCACTGAAACTATCAAGATCACTGCAATGGGCTCCAGTGAATTCACAATCCAATGCCTACAGAAAGCAGCTATTACGTAAAACAGTAATTTCTGAATAATTACACAAAAGAGTAATCCAAATCTTTTTTGAAGATTCTGCCAATTTCATGTTTTCTTGTCTGGGTTATGGTGTCCTTTTTAATACTTTCTTTAAATTTAAAGAACACTGCTAGAAACGCTTATACCTTAACATAAGTTTAAACATCTAGTTTCTTTAAAGTGGAAAGCACAGACAAGGTGTTATTTCCCTCAGTCTTTCCACCACTGGATGCATGCTGTTACAAAAAATAGTCCTGTACAATACCCACACTCAAAAGACTGAGCACCTACAAGACCAGCACTGAATCTACCCGATCTCCGCAGGCTTTCCGAGCTGTACGGAATGGCTGTGGCACAGCTAAGCACAGGCAACAGGAACAGATACCCTGAAACGCAAGGATGAAACCTGGGCTTTCCCTTCTTGTTACTCCCGAGTTAAATAACTTACAACAAACTTTCCGGCTCTCTTGTGTTTTACTTTAAGTCTTAGTTTACCCTGAAACACCTACAGAAGGGTAAGCGTTTGGGTTTGGTTCCTAATAATATCGAAGTGAGGGTACAGCTTCCTAGCCTTCATGGCAGGTGGGTGGGGATGCCCACAACTGCTGCTCTCATCACCACCCCTCTGTATTTTCCCAACGAGGACCAGTGATTCCACAAGAGCTTGGTGACAACAACGTGCCTGGACAAGCAAATACCTACGAACAGCTCTACTGACTTCCAAGGGGCTGCTGGGGTAAGAAGATATTCCACAGCCACAACTAACAGGAAAGAAATACTCAATATCCTCTTCTCCTTCTCCAAGTTGTCACAGAGGTTGAACCTGCCAACGATCAGAACCTCGCCGACGTAACTCACGCTTAAGGTAAGATCCATCATCTTATTACTCCAGCAGTTGTCTCCATAACTTACCACGGACACAGCTCCAGGTCTCCGTGTAACCTACAGTCAAGCTCTATAAAACTGTATCCATCCACCCTGTGTTGCTCTTACGGGTATGAATACTTGAATCATGAATCATAGAATGGCCTAAGCTGGAAGGGACCTTAGAGATCATTTTAATCCAGCCTCCCTGTTCCCAGGGACGCCACCTCTCGACTAGATCAGGCAACACATGGGGACCGAACGGGAATCGAACCTGCGATCATAGCATTGTTAGCGCTACGCTCAACTCACTGAGCTAACCGGCCCCCTAACTTGAAAAGTGCTGGTACGCTTAGAGAAAATATATCCCTAAATGAAGAAACATCTCGGCTTCCGCTGCAAAGCGTAGCCCGTGCCCTCTGACTGAGCGCCCGCTGTCCCCTTGCTGTCACAGAACAGCAGACACTTGGCTTCTAAATCAGCTGCTGGAACAGCCCTGGCCTGACAGAGCAGGGAGAGACTGAGGGAACCAGCTCTCCCCCTAGAAATCCAGTCAATTAAATTCTGCCCAGAAGGGATCCAATCTAATATCAAAGATGCTGCCATAAGGGTAAGTCCCCTGGAGCAGAGGGTTAATGATTTAGAGCATGTCAGGCTGGCCTGAAGCGGTGAAAATGAAGCCACACCGAAATAAATAAATAAATACACAGGGAAACAACCAAAATAAATACCTGCAGTAATTAAAAAAAAAATAAATATCTATTGCCATGGAGACATACTGCAGTAATTGGCATCCCATGCAAGGGATATTCAAATTGTCTTGAAATCTCACCTTAATGCCTGAATATTTTATTTCCCAAGATCACTGAAACATAAAACACCAAAGAGTCTGTTAATGCCCACAAAAAAACTCAAGCATAAGTCAATCATCTCTGAAAGCGACTGAAGCTCCTGCTAGGAGCAGGTGAAGACGTTTTTTTACACTCAAAATGGAGACTGAAGGCTGGATGTCTTCTTCGCAGATTTTAATTCATCCTTATATAGATATTGTCACCAGCACTGAAATACAAGAACCCTCATACTCTCTGTTGATCCCTGAAATCACAGCGAGGTAAGGATGTCTCATGAGAGGAAGACTGGAATTTTCTAAACTTAATACTCCAGACTGAATGGGTACAACAAACTGCACCAAAGTCCAGGTGTGTTCTATTTAAGGAAAAAAAAAAAAAGAAATCCACCCAATTTTTTTTTTTAATTAATATTATTCCTGGATCTTTCTTTTCAGTTGATCTCATTGCAAGTGTCAGATGGGTATCTCCTTTTTACAACTACAATTAATTTAGTATGCGAAAATTTTGATATTTTTTATACTAAAATAATTGTAGAATACCACTGTGCTGCTTCTGAGGTTGCCTTTAAAAGGGAAACTTTTCTGTCTTTCTAGAAGGGGTGAAAATCGCAAGCAAGAAGTTCACACTTTGAAAATAAGACTCAGATGTAAGTTAACTCTGCCTTGGATAGAACCTTCCAAACCCCAGCTGAGCCACGTGTGGCAGAAGTGCTGCTGAGAGGGCACCTCTGCTGGAATGGTCCCAGTTGAGCACCCCTCTGAGGAGGCAGCAAAGATCCGCGTCCGATTCAGGGTCTGGACAAGATCTCACCGTTCGCATTTCTTGGTGCTCTCAGAACTTTAGATGGAGAAGTTCTCCGTCTAAAAAAAGGGATTAAAAGGTCATGTCAAGACATTTTCACCAGGGATAATGAAGTGGATTTGGGAAGATCAGTTCTCTGGAGCAGAAGCAGGGAACTCCTCCTGGGGCAAGCAGCATTAGTTCTCTTTAACCATCCCCTCGGTGCTGAACACAAGTCCTCAGTACACAGAAGACTCCTCCTGACCTCTCTCCCTTTTCTAAAGAGATATGATTTTCCTTCTTATTAAAGCACCAGGTGCTGCCATACTAAGCAACAGATCGTCTGGGCTCTCCCACTCGCCATGTTGTGCTGCGAATAAACAATGAACGATAAAAAATTTAAGAAATAAAAAATGAAAATACGAAAAGCTTCCTTGACCATTGTGACAACACGCATACGAACACACACTTATCAATCAAATAAGAGGCATTTTTGCCTTCTCTTTCTCTCTCCACCTATGCCAAATGAAGCAGTTCTACCTAGAAAGAAGGCGGGCTTGTCACTCTCAGACACACACCATCCCCACAGCTAGGACACCCTCTGAGAACACAAGGGCTCAAATTCTCTGCCAGAGAATTCGTGTCTGCTCCTATTCAATACATTCCAAGCTCAGCTGCCTAATTAGGAGATTCATTAGTTTTGCTCCCCAAAAGCAGAACACAGTCCTCCTTTCCTATTTTGTGTGTGTTATTTAATAAGATGTTATGGTAAGGACAATTTACCCACTGGATCAAGAACCATCAAGAGCTTCAAGAGATTATTTTGAACTAGTGTATAACAACACGTCATCGAGTCCTCGGGCGGCAGGAAGAACACGCTGTAGGTGTGGTGCAGACCCCTTGCAGTCATACAACAATAGCCTGAGGAATCCCAAGAGGCTGAGCTACTCCTCTGGAAGAGAGAGAAAAAAGCACAAGTAACATTTTCTACAGCTGCGTTTGATGACTATACACACAATGTAGCGCTTCTTTGTAAGTATTTTAACTTTCTTCCCTCAAAATTCTGCAACATAACCTCTAAATACGTGTGGCTAAGAAGATTTAGAAAGCCGTGGTACTGCTCTAAAGTAGGCAATAGGCATGCTCCCCTTAGCCTCATTCTAGCTAAATTATCTTCCCCTTTACAAGCTGCATCTAAGTTAATTAATTAAGTAAATGGAGTTAGTTTCCAGGATCATTAATAGACTGCTTTAAAGTCATCAAAATGAAAGCTCTCCAGAGTCGGGCAGGTTCACGCTCACAACTGAGAAGTATCTGGCCATTTTGCCAAATTAGTTCTATCATTCTTTCACAGGAATTGGGGATGGTTTTGCTTTGTCAAAAAAAAGCATTTACGCATTTGCAACTGGATCTACAGCAAAGGCTGTCTTTAGGAGCTCCCCATGCTGTAATTTGTACCAAGCCAGTTACTTCTGCTTCTTCTGCAGTGCCTGTTAGCCCCTGGCTCCAGCAGCGGGGAGTGCTCCGTGCCCACCTCCCGGCCAGGGGCTCAACCAGGAGAGGTTCAGAGGAGCTTCCAGGAGGAAAGTCAAGGCCCTGAACCCATGGTGAAGAAAAGAGATGTCTATTTCACAAAATATATTCAGAGAATAAACGTGTACCAGAAAACTGCTAATTAAAAACAAAATCCTGTTGAAGAAGGACAGGACTTGCTGATTCCTCTTTCTTTCCAACCAATCGCCCAAGCTGGGACACAAAGGAAAGCGCTGAGCCTTTAGGTGCTGGTGCTGGAATGAATCCGTTCTGTGCTGTTCAGGTGAATGAACATGCTGGTGATGGGCAAGGCATAAGAAAATAAAGTCAAACCAGCAACAGAACAATCAAGTAGACAGCTACTTATTGCCATGGCAACCAAGGCGCATATGCTAGAAGGCACATCTGCTGGATAGAGCCTCTACGAACTCACAGAAATGAGAGAAACAACCACCAAAACAGGGGTTTGGCTACTCTAGACTCGAAAAGGAGTCCTATTCCACATTTGTTGGCAAGGTGACGACATGCAGACCATAGGACTCTATATTACCTGGTGTCTAGGTTCTTCAGGAGCACCCACGCCGCAGGGCAATCACGTACAAGGCTGGCAATCAGGGCATGGTACAAATGGTAAAATGGTAACAGAGAGGTTCGACCTTATCAATTAAGCCAGACCATTCAAAAGTCATTGCTGTATCCTATTTGACAAAAACCTCTCCCTGGGTCTGTAATGGGTTCTGTACATTAGCAAAAACTACTCCCATCTACTAGTATCCTAGTGACACACTAATGCCCAGCTGGTAATCCAAGTCAGTCTTGTAAAATCTGTATTTGGTGCCTAGTGCATGTCACACGCAAGATTAAGGTCTAAATTCCTCTTTTTACTCTATAAAGCAGTTGGGCAAGCTCCTCGGAGAATATCTGATGCTTCTAGGAAATGTCAGCAAGAAGAGGTGTTGGTTTCTCTCTGTAGGACATGGCAAGCTGCATCACACCAAGGCACTCCCACACCCAGCTCATTAGTCACTCCAGCTTTGACACCTCGCATCACCCCGATATTTTAGCTTTCTGCAAGCAGGCAGAACTTTTCTTACCGCCTTCTTTGGAGGCGGGGGAAAGAAAGAAGCAGCAGTCAAGGGTCCTTTACTTTCAAGCACTCCTTCCGAGTTGGCTATTTAATGTTGGCAGTCACACTGTCAGCTCATTCCTTTAGAAACATTCCTAGGGGATAAAGCGACACCAGAAGTACTGGCTGAAATAGTAACTCTTCATCCTTAAGGTCAAAGGAAAAACTGTTCTTGTAAGCTCAATGAAAACTGAGCCAGTGGACATGAATGAAAGCAAAAATAAAGTTGCCTCCTGTATAAACACCTCCAAAGTAAATAAAACCCTTGAAGGGAAATGACAAAGTTAGAGAGTCAAGTGAAATAGCAGAAAGATAAATTATCTCAGGAAGCCAGACTCACTCCTGTGCAATATGTCAGTAGCAGGACAGGGGGGGGGGGAAAAAAAAAACAACAACAAAAACCCAAAACACCACAGATGAGAAATCATGGCAGGTTTTAACAGATCGAGAAATAAAAGGATAAACTGACCCAACAAACAAGCCTTCTCCCTCTTAAAAAAAAAGATTTTTAAAGAAGACCGAAAAGCACAACAAAACCAACCAAAGTAACCTGAGAGAAAAGTGTTAGCAGAGGAAATAAAAATCTAACAACTCTTCTAAGCATTTCAGATTATGATGCTTTTGACGGGGGGTTAAAGGTGCCTGTTTCAAACCAGCAAAGGAGATTAGGATGCCACTTGAGAAATTAAAAGCATATGAAAACAGACGCAGAAGAAGAAAGTTCAGCACAAGCACTAATGGAAGAGAGCCATTGGGCTCAATTCTCTAAAACCAAGATACATTTAATTTTATTGAATTGGCCTGGATTTACAGCACTTGGCCGTACGGAGTATTCGGACCAGTTACTGCCAGTTTGAAACAAAACAGCTGATTTAAGAAGCATCAGTCGCGCAGGAGTCTATGTTGGTGAGGAACGTAAAAACCAGAAATCTCTCTGTGTCTGTGATGATATACAGTGTTGATAAGTCTACGCACAATTTTGGATGGAGATTATTTAATCACAGAATCATTATGGTTGGAAAGGACCTCCAGGGTCATCAAGTCCAACCTTTTTCCCAGCATTAATAACGGTATATATCCATGCAAACCCTGATTTATCTTTATACCCTGCGGCACTATTCTGCATGTAAAGCTGTACAGAGAAGAGCACTCCAAAGCAAACACTGCGAGGGCACAGGGTCAAGATTCAGGAGAGCTGCTTTTTTTAACAATGTCACAAACTCACTTTTATTTCATCTCTATTTCTCTCTACATATATTTGACAATAGCCAGACCCATCCCTCTTGACCTACCCTCGCTATGTCCCACCCTACAGACAATCCTTGAGTATTCACTAAATTCTTCTTCATGAGAATTTCACGCCATCTGCTAGACGGTTTTCACCAAAAATGGCAATAACACTGCTGCCAATACTGCAGCTCTGCTTTAAAATTCATGCCTACCTTTGCCCAACACAACCAAAGAGTAGAAGATACTATCAGGAGAAGTCCTACCACAGGTTGGTACGTGTCAGGATCCTCAGAGAACACTGATTTTCTGAGCCATTTTTCAAGTGCATAATGAGATATTAGTTCTCCTGCCAGGAAGCTGTATGAGACAGGGATCAAAATTTCACTTTTTGCTTCTGTTCTAACTCTTTTTATATCCTCCTTAAGAGTTTCAAAATTCTCTTTTTATATTTTACTACTATCTTTAAATCTCCTCCTTATTTGTTTGCAAAGCTGTTGTGGCAATGCACAAGACAATCTAGTTCAATATTGATCAGACACATGATGTGACAGGATTTAAATAAAAACAGCTCCTTCCAGTTTCATTTCAAAATATGACAAAGCCTGTTTATCAAACACAATAAACCCATCTATCACCTTCTAATTGGAAGTCTTTTTTGCCAGCACGCTCGGTGCCTCACTAATCTGTACACAACTTAATAGGCAAGTTAATAAATTATACAAGAGAACTAATTATACCCATTTATCAAAAGATGAGATAGTTAAACTGAGGATTTAAATAACAAGAAATGAGCATTTTATCCTAATTAGTTTGACCTAAACTTTGGGGAACAGACAGAAAAGAGGCAGAATTTTTTCTGACTAATCTCTGAGTGGCAAGAGCTATCACCATGCAAGCAAGACAGGGCTGCAAGGGCCACTGTTTCATGAAACAAGAATACATGCATTTCTCTTAAATCATAGAGATCACCCTCACATTAATCTCCCCCCTGTCCAATCTCTTTAGGGTAAAAGTCAACAAAAGGGAAAAGGTAACATTAACCCGTTTTATCCATCTCCCCTTGTGACTCTGAGCTATAGTTACTGGAAATTTACCTTTGCAGCTTCCATTTAGCCTGTAAAAATTCTAAGAAAAGAAGTCTGTAAGGTATTTGTTCAAAAAATTACAACAACCACCAAAAAAAATCCACACAAATATAAACACACAAAGGAAGACCCATTCTAGGGGACAAAGTTACCTTCTCCAAGCATATGTAAGACAGCTCCAGTAAAGATAAAATATTTGAAACCACTGGAAGAGAAGAGATTCTGAGCAGAAAGAGCATAGACCGCGTGATGATCTGCTCAACACATTTTGCCGCAGTTGGTTCTGCCTGCTGTGCCCAGATCAGGCTGGAACACTCTCTCTTCAGAGTTTCTCACTGCTCCCCTGCTTAAGAGGCAAATTCCATCCAGAGACACAAAATCTACATAAAACGCTCTTCTCAGTAGGTATATTTCATATTTAGGTGCACTCTCTTCCCAATAGCTTGACAGCATGGATACTGCATACCCAGCGCCCGACTGGAGAGGCTAACACTGCTTTGGAGAGCAACTGAGCTTTTAGGTCAGTACGTGACACCTATGACTATATGCTTAACATACAGTTGAGCATCTCAAAAGAGACAAAACACCAATAATATTGCATACTTCAAAAGAAACGCACAATTAAACATCCTAATATGAGGACAGTCTACCAGTAGAGCTACTGTTATGCTGTATTACACGTATAGGGCACACCACAGCGTTTTCAAGAAACATCGTTTGATCCCGTACCGAATTCCCATGCTGTTACGCACAATCTCAATGTCAGCTTCAGAATATCTAACTTAGTTCTTCAGTTAACTACCTTTTTAGCAGAAGCACACTTTAAAAAAAAAAGGTATTACATCTGCAAGCTCCAGGTGCTGCTGAAAAACATGTGGGAGGTAAAAAAGGCACATAAAGGGCTTGGAGACCTGAGCCAAAACTGTCCCAAGTCGACAGGTGGGGCACTGAATTGAAAGGCAAGTTTCAGAAACACTTCACGGTGGTCTGAGGCAACAGTGCTACCGAAAAAGGTAATTGTGCCCCTTTGCCATCAGTCTCGTTTCCATTCTCATCTCCATTCCTGCCTCACCCAAGCACTTTTCCTGGCACAAGTATTTGCCCAAGTGGCGTAACTGGCTGAGACTGGAAGGCTGAGGGAGAAGGCGAAGGATAGCTTTAACCACCAAGTTTCCCAACACCCTTTACCTCACAAATCTTCTGGAAGAGAAGGGCGTGAGGGCAGAAGCCGGCTGGGAAGCCCAAGCCAGGAAGCACTAATCTAACGCCGCTGCCGGTGAAGGCGCCATTACTACCTAAGGACAGACTGGGCTGTCAGCTTGGCCCTTCTGTTGGCTTACAAAACACGCATTTCCATCCCTCTTCCCTTTTTATTACAAAATAAAAAGGGATGGAAAAATAACACGTTTGTATGTGGAATCTGAAGTATATTCCCAGTTTTGCTAACAGCAACAGGTGTAACTGCTTTTTAGAAATCAAGCACACAAGTCCTTGCTTTTTAATTGAATCCAGTGACCACTGCTCAGTTTCCAAAGAGAAATACAGTATTTTTGTAACTGGAATTATAAAGAAACTGTCTTTTTCCTTCACTCATTTCAGTGCTCACCAGCTGTTTTTTAAACTTAACCTTTACTGGCTTACAACATCTACCAGACAAGTCTGCACACAATTTTTGGAGCTTTTTTTTGAGGGAGAAAAAGAGGAGGGAACAGATAGTATTTGCTGCCTTATTTTAAGATTCAATCTCGATGAATCAAACCCAGTCACCTCTTGAGCCAGGAATTTTATGAGGGTGTTTAAATGCAACTGAAAACGTTCAATTCTACAAAGAAAATTTTCTTTCCAGCATATATATCAGCCACAGACAGTCTCAACCTTAAGGGTGGGAAGTTTCAAAACCTTTATAGTTATAAACGCCTGGGGAAGGGTTAGGATGGAAACAACTGCTGTAATTATGACCTCTCTGCTGTTAGAAGCAATCCTACATGTAAGCTTCTGGAGGAAGTCAATTTTTCTTGCCAACTCTGGTTTTATCTCCTTGCTCACTGGAAAGCTAAAGGAATCTGACTTTCTTGCCTTCATGTTGAGTAGTGAATAGATATAGGCATAACAGTATAAAAATTGAGTTCCCAAAACCACATTTGATAAATTGAATCTTCTTTTTTAGAGTGTGCAGGCTTGGTAATGCTTCAGTCTGATCGAGATGAGTCTGCAGTGAAACCCGTTGTTGCCTTAAGTTGACAAATCCTGATCAGGAGCTTCTGGGAATGTCATTACAAACCTATCCAGTATCAGGATGGTTTTAATTCAAAATGAAAAGGGGGAAGGATGAACAGGTTTATAGATTAGAGAAAATATTTATCTATTAGAGCACAGTCTTTTAAGCTCTGCTGTAAGATTGATGCATGAATTATTACAGGAAAAATTAATATCAGGAATTTCCACCACACAGTTTTAATTGATCTACTTGGTACTAGAGAGTAGAACAGACAAAATCCTCATCACAGTCTCACCTTGCTTTTGAATTATATCCATGGGGAGGAGCTTCACTAACTTTAGCGGATTTTGGATGGGTCGATCCGATTGTGAGCCATTTCTTTCTCAGCGCATCTCAGTTTACTTTCTGAATTGTATTTCTCAATGGAAGAAGAGCTCCAGGAAGAGGCAGCATATATTTGCTCTCCCTCTGAGTTGTGCAAATGCCAGAGGAATCCAGCTGAGGTACATTAAAATATATTTTCTCAAGTATACCTTTGTTCTGCACATTCATGAGAAAGTGACGCTGCAATTTCTACTTTGACTAGTTAATGACAGTTTTGATTAGATGCTTACAGCTTCTACTGCCCTATTCTTCCTTGTTCTTTTAGGAGTATTAGGATTCAGTAACAAAACAGGGAACACCGTACAGTTTCTCTGTCAGTACAACCAGCAAAAGGCTCAGTACCAAATGCAAGATGGAAGAACAAGGGCAGAATTACAAAGGTGAAACCACCACAATGAGTAGATCTTCCCGCAACAAACACATTCCACAGATACACAAGACCAGCGTCATCAATCTAATCTTGGAGGCAAGTTTTAAAGAATTCTTACAACAGAGCCATTAGGAGCTGCTATGGCCATCATGCTACAATTTAAGCTCCATTAAGTGGAACTGAATTATCCATTAAGTTCCAGACATGCTCCAGCCACCATAAACAGGTAACACATTGCTCCCTTTCTTCCCAAACCAGCATTCTGTATATTTTAAGATCTATTACATCCATCTTCTTTCTATTTTTAGGTTAAACAACTTGAGCTTCTCTCTATTACTTTCTTCTTTCTCAACAATGTTTTCTGGATCTCCTGTTTTTCTTCCAAAGGCTGTCTTCACTGGGACCAGAGCTGTCTGAAAAATGAAACTGGAAACAATTTTCTAATAGAGGTCTTACTAGTGCTGAGTAAGGCAAGCGAGACTATTTCACAAGCATCACAGGCATGTTAATACCATGTTAACTATCATCGTAGCATCATGTTAATGACCTACTACCAGTTGTGGTTCTCTGTAAATCCTAAATCCCTTTACACAGAAGTGCCATTTAGCCAAACGTCGCTATGCTGTATTTACGCAGCTGATCCATCCTGCTGAAGCACGCTGCCCTGGTCGAGTCCCCACTGATCTCCACTTCCCACCATCAGTTCTCATTCTGTACCCACCTCCCCATGCTCTGGTGTCCTTCTCACTCTGGCAGGGCTGGCCGAGTCACAAAGTGCTCCGCTTTCTGCTGCCCAAGTCATTTCTAAAACCACTGATTAATATAAAACACAGCATACTGACGAGCTCTCCCTGACATGTTGCCATGTTCTGACATTTGCCCAACTATACATATCTTTGTAAAAAAATTTTCCAACCATATCTATATTTATCAGGCAGTAGGCTCCTTTATGCAATTTTTCCTCATACAACTTAAGAGAATGTTACATCAATACAATGCAAGAAACTTGAGTCAAGTCGGGGTATATAATATCTACTGCTTCTCTCCCAACCACCTGACCTGTAACGCTGCCTCATGAGGAAATTAAATGGGTTCGGCATGATTTGCCCTTGAGAAATCTGTTTACTCAGTAACTGATCTTGCTAACCAGCAGAGGCTTACGAGATGTCTATCCAATTATTCCTTGCTATATTTAAGCCAAGCAGACTGGACTTTAATTACCCAGCTCATCCTTTCCCCGGACGCCACCTTCTTCCCTACATAGCCAATTCTTTAAATGCCTTAGGATTAACACCATCAGGCCCAGCTTCCCTGAAAACATTTAAGAACAACACTTAGGGCTAGAAATCTTCTGAACCAATTTCTTCATTGACACAAGTCCCCAGTACAGTAGACAGTTCTCTAAAGCAGCTAAAAAATGTTTTCAAAATACATAAATCTTAAAAAAACCACAGAGTGACACTTATTTGGCTTAAGAAAATTTTCTTCCTATTCAGCAGGCATCAAGCTCAAGAGAAGCAGTGATTTCTACCAATAAAAATAATTTAAGATTTTTGAGCAATTGAAGCATAAATGTGCACCTGGGTCTCAGGATTTTTTACAAGTGCATTTCCAGCTCTCCCTCCCACCATTTATCTCTGCTTTATGGTTCCAATTTTGGAAACGTAGACCATAACGGCAAAGCTTTCTGCTTTACATCCACAAAAAGAGAAAAAAAGGAGCAAAGAGAAACCTGCACGAACCACAGCACACAGAGGGCAGCAGAGTTAAATCAAACCACTGCGGTTTCATTCTTCGCTTCCCTGCTGCACAAGGACCCGAGCAAGCCTCCTCGGTGGCTTTGTACCAGCTTTCCAGCTCTCTCACAGAATCACAGAATGGTTGAAAGGGGACTCATCTTGTTCACTTTGGAGGTCATGTTGCCCACCCCGTCTGCTCGACTAGCATCACCTAGAGCAGCCTGCCCACAGCCATGCCCAGACAGCTTTGGAATAGCCTCATGGGGGCTGTGCAACTTCTCTGGGCAAGCTGTGCCAGTGTCTGTCACCCTCACAGTAAAAAAATGTGTTCTAATGAAGCCTCGTGTGTGCCAGTTTGGGCCCACTGCCTCCTGCCCTGCCACTGGGCACCACTGGGTAGAGCCTCGTTCCACCGAGGACATTCTGCCCTTCCCACCCCTTCTCTTCTCCACGCAGAAGAGATCCCGCTCTCTCAGTCTTTCCCACAGGAGACAACTCCAGTCCCTTCATCATCTTGGTGGCCCTTCTCCAGACAGACTCTCCAGTCGCTCTTTAACCCTCTGGTACTGGGGTGCCCAGAACTGGATGCAGCCCTCCAGGTACTTGCTTTTGGAGAATATGCTTTTATTATATGCTGTCCTAGAAAGACACATTTCTATGTGTACCCACAGACTGCTATTTCCCACCTTGAAAATGCTATTTGTAAGGGCCAAAGTAATTAAGTGGCAGTTAAGAGAAACCTGGGTTTAGTCCTAGAACTGTCCGTAACCCATTATGAAAACTACTGCCCTCCGAGCAGAAAGCTGAGATGTAGTGGGAAAGAATCAATTCCTTCCTTAGATGTACAGTACAAGTATCAAGGTTAAGAATTTAAACCAGGTTCTGGACTCACACTGATGGAAACGGTTCCAATTCTTGTGTTTACTTTGGGTTGACTACCAACGCTCACACACCTTGCTCCGGTTGTGCACAGTTTTGAATCTAACAACGAGAGCTGGCTTAGCCTTGTAGGCTATGAACCAAGCCCCCTCCTCCTCTTTTCCCACGTAAAACTAAATCTGTTCTAGAAGGAACAAGCCTCACTAGATGAACAAAGGGAACTCCTGATGGCGTATCACCTCTAACTACTGCAGCTGCTGCTCACTGGATTGCCCATGGTTACTATGAGAAAGAATTCCTTCTCAGCAAGTCCCGGCCACCCCATATCCACAGAGATGTTTCCCTGAGGGAGCTACGCAGTACGTCAGCCCTACACTTCTTCTTCCCATATTATTTTAACGTTCAGAGCAGTCCTACCAAGGCCAGAGCAAGTGACTCAGTCCTTAAACAATGATTGTTGATTGATTACAAAATCATTACTTCGACTCTTATTTTTGCCAAAGATACTGTGGTTTGAATATTAATTTTCTTTTTAGGTCAGCTCAAAGATGCATAGACAATTATTTTCAGTTGATTCTAATGGAAATAATCCTGAAGTATCTGCATTAAGTTCGTCATGACATCAGAGAGTAAACTCTAAACCACATAAGATAAATAAAGCTATTACAATTAATTACACTAAACTGCCTGAGCTAGCAAAAGGTGTAAGTGCCAAAGATCTGAGGCGGTTATCATTCTGCACAGGAGAATGTCTGTATAATCAATAAGCAAAGAGACTTGCTTAGAAATCAGAAAAGAACATTGGCTTTTTGTCATACCTGCTACATAACAACTTCTCTAAGAACATTTACTATTAATGATCATACTTATTTAATGGCTAAAACAAACCAGAAAAACATCAAGAAGAGCCATTGCAAATTAAGTATCAATTCCATTTTCAAGGGGGCAATCTCTCCTCCTTAAAAAAACTTAAGCTGTTCAACCTAACCTATTTCACTTGACCTCCAAAGCAGGATATATAATTTTTGATCTTTTGAAAGAAACAAAAAGGAAACCAACACTCCTCTTCAACTCACTACTAACAGGAAAGGTAACCTCTTTTTTTCTAATTTCATTTTTTCCAAAGGAAGGGCACTGACCCCTCATCACGGGATCCGACTCTCAGCCCTGATCTCTGCAACTATAACAGGAGACACACCTTGCAAGGGGCATTCTTAACGTTTGCTAAGGTTGTCTCATAATGCATAAATAACATTACAACAAATCCCTGCTGAAAAACACGGAACTAGTTACCTCAGCTTACGGAGCAAGTCTGTGGCAAGAGCAGCAAACCTACTCAAGGCTGTTTCCACCTGTTTTTTGCTAGAGCATTTGTGCAGTGCGACTTCCCCAGCATGTTATCAATCCTTGCCAAAGTATCCACAAAACATCTTCAGGAGGAAGTAAATGATGAACAAAAGTTGCTGCTGAGCACAACAGATCTGGACCCAGAGACCACAGATGTTTTAGGAGGTGAAGCACTAGTTTTTGTTACTCACCAGCCACAGACCAAGGGTGGCCACAAAAGACCAGTTTTTTTTTTTTTACAATAAAGAGAGCAGAGCAAACCAATAAACAAGAGTAAAAAATAGCTTGCCCTCATATTGCGCATCTTTCATGTCAAAGATAATTTTGTCCTCCAAGTGAGCTGCAACTCTGTATTTCACTGGAGCTTGTCCACTGATACACGCATACTCCTAATGCTGCAGCCAGGACTACACAACAGGTAAAAACTACAAAGACATTTTATTGAAGTTCTTGTTTTACAGTCTGCTTTCTCTATTAACTTGCTGACAATCAATTGCTTCATATAAGCTTAATTACAATCAGTTGAAGAAACATGGTTCAAGTCTGTAAACAAGGCTTGGTCAATTGGAGGTAAGGGGCAGTTGCAACTAAATGAGATTTCTGCCCAACTATATTGAGCAAGCTGCATACGACCACGTTCAGCACGAGACTGCAGAGAAGCCTTGAAAATTAACTGTGGGATTGGTATCCAAAACCAATCTCCAAATTTGTCATGTTTTGGATTGACAATCCAAACAATATTCTTACAACAACAGAATTGACTTAAAGAACCTTGGGGCAGCAGCTCTGCGATCAGTTCACAGCACGGTCCTAGCAGGTGAGGTTTCACCCCACATCACCCAAAGGTCACCTTGGTTAAATAAACAACGTGTATCTAAAGAAAACAAAAGCACATCAAACCTTTCCTTAAGTTTATAAGAGGAGGGAATTGATGGATCAGTTGGAAAGAAATCTGGGGGCTGCAGCGCAAGCCGGTCTCGAAGAAAACACATTTCTGTCTCCTTCCCACTGTCTGAGACCCTGCCTCAACACTCCGCCCTTCTCACTCCCCAGAATTCTCAAAGGCAAATGGGGCAGCAAGAGACAAACTTCCTAAAGGAAGGAAACAACACTCAAAGGGTAAGGACAGCTTTCCTGAAGTGCTTTATGACAATCAGCATTAGATCGTCCCCGCAGGTGGGAAGGAGCCCTGGCAGACGTCTCCTCCTCAGCAGTTCTTAGACTGTGCAGTTGGTCACACTCAGTGCCCGGTAGAGGTACGATTCCGGGCAGGCTGCGCTCTTCCCAGTTCCTATTGAGGGGCCAGTCATAGCCTCACAGACACGACAGCTCACGTCCAGTCTGTGCCTGCACTGCCTATTCCCTTCTCTGTTCGCTTTGCTGACTTGCTCTGGACTAGGAAACTGAGGACTCACATTATTTATTACTGATCACTGCTTTGCTTCGGTCTCTTTATTAGTGACCAAAATAACGCTCTCCCAACAGCTCTGTTTGAGGCCACACGTATCATTTCAACGCTCCCTTTGGACAAGTTTAATAGGCTTTAAAATCACGTTACAAAACAGATCCTTCCGTGTAAGCTACATCATTACTTTCTGGTACAGAAACACAGTTTTGGTCTTCTTCAAATCCACACATGTCCTTAAGCAGTTCAGCTCAACAGAACAAATCTCAGTCTGAGAACTGCAGTCACAGTTCTCGTTAATCCCCAGTGTAATTAGTCAGCCTGCCCAGGAAAGTGTGTGTTGGTCCAACAATTCTTCCTCCACACCAAGATAGCTACAGGCACTGTTGCTTCGTAAAGCACATGGTATAAATCAGGTGTCTGCGCATCACTTTCCATTTATCAAATCAATTTTCTTCCCGTAGAACACACACAGTTAAATCCTGAGGAATTTTTTCTATTTATAGCACTGTAGTAATATCCCTTTCTGAAATTTGTAACATGACACTTCAAGTCACTGCAGCAGCACCACGTTTTCACATTCAGAATCCCACGTTTCGCATTAATCGATAAGTCAACGCATTCCTGATACATTTTTGATGCTGAGCAAACATTAATGCCTCTATTACAACAAAACCAAATACTTGGCAATTTGTTTAAGAGCCTACCCACACGCACGGAAGCCAACTCAGGCCAGTACCAGAGAGCAACGATCACAAGGAAATCAGGAGAGTTGCAGGCAGCACGTGGGGCACCTCTGGAGCTTTGCACATTCCCCACAGGCTTCTCCAAAGGTGCCTGGGGAGGTTGTTCTGCTCACCAGAACTAACTTCCCAGGCATAAAACAGCTGGTATTTTGTGTAATTATAAAACTTATTAATAACCCAACAACTAAGTCTTTAGATGTTAAATTACTTTCTCACATCTCACTCAGTTTTGTTTTGAGTCTTGGCACATTTCCTCCAATTCACCTTGGCTGGCAAGTTATTATAACTATTTAGTAGCAGAAGTTTTTCAAACCGTAGATTTCTGTCTTTTTGTTTACACCCTGTGAGAACATTTTAAAGGTTATTTTTCCAATTGTTAAGATCCGCTGTTTCATGTGTGTCAGACAGACTTCACGGGGCCCTTTGGAACATCGCTTGTCTTTTATCATGAAAAGCACATGCTGCTTTCTACGTGTTCACATAAATTTTTTTCATTTCTCCCCCCTGAAAGTTTGTAATTGTCAGCGCTGCAAATTCAGAAGTGGCTTCCAAAACATTGTCAGACTCTTCTTTTTAAAACTAGAGGAAGGTTTTCATAGAGCACTATGCATACAAATAAGTGGGATAAATGCAGTAGAGTTACATGGATAAACTAAGGTAATTCAGAACCTTCTGCTCATCTTGCTTGCATGCTTGTCTGCACATCTGTCTGCCCAGACACACCCTCCTGCATGCACGTCCCTTGCTCGGTACCAAGTGTCACAGGAAAAAATAAAGAGAAGGGAAGGTACAGATTTTCTGGTATGTCTCTACATCTCACTTCAATTTTGTGTACAGAAATCCACGTTAGGTTAAAGCAAACCAGTTCATTGAGAAAAGCAGTGCAGCTGCAGCAAGATGGTAATGAAGGATAAATTAGCTGATCAAGACTTGTGGACTGCTGCATTAAAACAAATTACTCCTGCTACCCAGCTAACCTCTTAAAAGCTAGCTTCAGTGTAGTTTACAATATACATATTTTGCTAGTAGCTCTACTTCTGAAACCTACAGAGAAAGAAGAAAAAAAAAGATATTTACAAGTAGGAGCAGTATATACAGCATTTGTTTCCATTCCAAAGAACTGTTATATAAATTCTCAGGTAAAAAAGGCCCAAAAAGCTAAACATGTTAACTATACCTTAAACACCAAAACCAGATTCATGATTTTATAAAACACAGATTTCTGCCTCCTTAGTATCATGGCAACATCTACCCATGAAAGTCTTTGTCATCTTTTGTTAAAGATACAGGAGAGGGGGAGAAAGGAAAACAGTCAAAGCTTGAAAATGTAAAGGAATGAACAAAGCTTTCTTTTTAAAATCACCCATTTATTTCCATTCCTTTTAAGACATGGGGAGGGAAACAATTTTTAGATGGTACTAGCTGCTCTTTAATACATTAAAGTTCAGGCATGTTGAAGCTTGGTTCTTCTTTGAAAATAACTTGAGTTCATACAAAAGGAGAATGACAACTACTGGAAGAACAGAGAACACCAATTCTGGCGTTGGTGTATTCAGATTCTCTCTAGGAGACATTCAGGGGAAGCACAGGATGGTGTCAGCTACTCCAAAATCTGGCAAAATTACACCAGCTTTCGGTTTAAGACAGAGGCTTGACTTGTTCACCAGGGCAGAGAAGCGTTGACAAGAAACCACCTTTGTTAGGTAGCTTCAGGTTTTTTGTTTTTTGCATGTGTAGGAGCAGACTAAAGTGAAACAAAGAGGCAGGAGGACTCTTCCGAGAGATGCACAGACAGCAACAACGTAACTGAGGGTAATAATCGGGCTACAACTGGGGCCACCAAGATTAGCCGTGCTGATCTTGGATCAAGATCATGGCATTGCGAGGTCAAAAGGATTTGGCCAAAGGATCCAAAACATAACAAACATAACGAGAGCACCAGTCAGAAGAGCAGATGTCTATCCATCTGGCATCAGGTTATGACTGTGCTTGAGCACGAGCCAGGCGCAACACGGCGTTCCTCTCCTGGGCTCACCACGCAAGCGGAACTTTCAACGCACTCATTTGGTTTGCAATTTCCTTGGAGACTTAAAAGTCCTACATCATCTTGTGTCAACCAGCCCAGTGTAACTATAACAGCTGCCAACCTGCACAACATCGAGATTTTTACCAGCACAGTAAGGACAGCTAAGGGGCAGAAGACGCCCTACCCTGCAGAAAACCCAAAGTGGTAGGATGCCAGGCTCAGCTGAAATCAGCAGTAACAATCAACCTTAAATAACCATGAGTGGTCTCTTTGTGGAAAGGAGGGTGTGTGAGAAGACATTAATCCTATAACCAAACCACCAACTTGGAGAAGTACCAGAAAAAGATAATCACATTTAGATGTGGGGTTTGGGTTGGTTTTTTTTTTCAATTTTGATAACTTGATTTATCTCTTCATTAAAGCTTCTCAGTCACTTCTCCAGGATCAGAGGCCTTAGGCCAGTTTCCAGATTCTGGAATTTGATTTCTATTTCTAAACTCTTTGTTGCAGAATCAGGCAGATTCAGTATTCTTTACTTTAAAAATCTATGAACAAGAAAATAATGCTCATACAGATATTTGCTAAACACGTCACTGAAGGCAGCATAGCAAGGAGCTGAAAAATGAATAACACAGATCATCACAGAATCGGAGAACATTTGGGGTTGGAAGGGAACATCCCCCAGTGCCACCCTCTGCCAGAGCAGG
>NW_009695237.1:0-15366 GCF_000703405.1 Apaloderma vittatum | reverse complement strand
GCGGCGAGCAGGCATCGCTGGCTGCCGGGGGAGCCGCTCACACCGTAGGTGAGCTGGGGTCAGACACGGATCTGTGCTTTTGACATCTCGGCCCTCGCTGGTAATTGGTGCAATGGAGAGTGAATTTCAGCGGCCTGTGGGTAAGCGTGACTGGCTTCTCCGCTCACAAGCGCGGGCGCTGGTGGTTACTCAGGGTCGTGTTTGAGCGCTGACTGGCTTTCAGCCGCCGCCATTCAGGAGCGAGGGCGCTGTGCTGCTTGTGAGGAGTGGAGCCAACGCTTCCAATACTGAGAATCTAATATTCGTGAGATAAAGCTCATGATTCCTCAGAAAAGGGGGAAGAGGTCCATGCTTAGTTTGAGCAATTGCTTTTGTGTAACATCATTTTTACCTTGGGCTGTGAACTCAAGACACAATGTCATGGGGGGCTTATTCTTTTTGAGACAAAGTATTCCATTCAGACACTTAAAAAGATTAACTTTTCCATTTAGTTAATAGCATTGTCAATGGAGAGATGACTGTATGCACCCGTCAAAGTAACTCCTCTGACTTTAGCCAGAATTTGGTGCTGACAGAGAGTTGATCTAGCATTAATAATAAAAAGATAGAACATTTTATTTAGCAAGGGTGGCAGTAGGCAACAAAAGGATTGGCCATCCCTAGGCAGGAGAGTCTAAGAGCTTAAATCTCCTTAGCTCATAAGGAAACAGTAGTTAACTGAGGTAAACAAAGCAAAACAGGCAATAGGGGCATAGTATATATAGCATCCTTTTCTGCTGCCTTTTGTCTCTGGTTGGTTGCTTTTAGAACAAACTTACAATGGCAGAGTTTTATTACTCTACGAATGATTTTGATTGATTGCCTTACGTTCAAAGTTAGTAAGAAGAGCAGCGTAAAGGGGTAACGGAGCTTTCTTTGTTTCAGCGTGGACTATTTCTGTGAAGTCGCAGGGTGCCGCACCGTGCCCGTGGAGCTGGGTGCCCAGTACACAGATGAGGAGTGGTCTCAGAAGCTCATGACTGTCAGTGACTTCATCGACCAGTACATTGTGAACGAGGTGCGTTACTCTCATTTCATTGCATCTCCCAATACAGTGTGTTGCTGGTGCAGAATTTCTGCTGAGAACAAACAGGCTCAGAAGTGATGTCAGGGAGCAGGTATGCTATAAGCCAAACTAGGAATTAAAAGGTTTGACCCATTTTGTAGATCTGAAGCTACGAGTAGTTATTGCAGCAATAGCTAGGTTTGATTTTTATATATACTCAAATGTGCAGCACTTGGAATTTGAAGATCCCTTCTGCAGCAAAAGCCTGAATGGTGGAGTCTAAGGATAAGAAGACTCCTTACACTAGTTAACTGTTGAAATAGTTCTAGTACTCTGAAATAGGACATTGGCAGTGGATGTTACCTGTAAGTAAATAAACTGACTGATAAGTTTTACCCTATATGTCACTATGCTTTTTCTTTTCCCTTCTGCTGTAATTTCAGAACAGTGAAGGATACCTTGCCCAGCACCAGCTTTTTGATCAGGTAAGACAGAGTGAATGTTTTTATCTTTCGCAGTCAGGTGTTCCCCTAGTAGGACCAGTCATCTCTGAGGGTGTCAGCTCTACTAGGTGGAAGGGCACATGGAGAATTCACAGTACTTCTCGGGCATACAGAGAATGCACAGCATTTCACAAGTTTCTGCTTGCACAGTTTTGAAGGAACGGAGGGAAGGAGCTGTTCCATTTGGCTGAAAGGCATGGAAACAAAACCCTTTTGGGGTGAAGACATTCAGTCTTAGTGCTGTTTCAGTACAGTGCAGCATATACTTCTAGGGATATCACCTGGAAAGCACCATTTCCCCAAAGAATATGTAGGTCAGGGAAGAGATTTGGACATGAAAGAGTCTTCAGTGGTGTGTTCTGAAATGTCGTTGCAGTTAACCAGAGATTAGGTTGGTGGGGGACATAAAAAGGAATCTCACTGAGAGGGAAGCTTAGTGTATAGAAGATCAGCTGCTCCTTTTCCATGAAGAGCAAACCTGCTTATTCTTGTGGGTTTCTTTGGTTTGTGCTAAAGCAAAGGGCCTCTGAAGAATGAGAAACACCTTTCCTTCTTCCACCTCTCCTTCCAGCAGATCGGCTTGCTAGAACAGAAAGTGTGGGGACATTTTCTGCAGTTAGCCAGCAGTTCAGTTACTTCTCTCCTGCCTTTGCTGGACAAGCAGGCCATTTGTTTTCTGCATGTCAAACCTCATTCCTCAGTTCTATGAATTAGATACCTTTGACGAGTCAGCACATACCCTTTTTAATGTTTATTTTTCTTTATGGGCGTAGATCCCAGAATTGAAAGAGGATATTGGTATCCCTGACTACTGCTGCCTGGGGGAAGGGGAAGAAGATGACATCACCATCAACGCTTGGTTTGGTCCAGAAGGCACTGTCTCACCTCTTCATCACGATCCCCAGCAAAATTTTTTAGCCCAGGTCTGTTCTCACTCTACACATGCCATTAATGCTGTATCTAAAAAAATGTGTGTGGTACCTAAGTGTTTGAGACAAGGGTAGCCGGCAGCTTGGTAAACAACCGAAGGACAGAGAATATGCAGATAGTTTGCTATTCTGTTGTATTTGTCACTACTGCAACTTAATATTCTATGTAATCTTGAAGGCCACAAGTGCTCCTCATAGACCATTACTTACTCTCATTTTACAGATAATAAATGGAAATCACAAGGAGCAGCTTTTCCGAGGTCACACAAGGAATTTGTAATAGAATTAGGAAAAGCCTGGACTCTGTCACTGTTTACCAGGGAACTTCCTTTTCTGGAACAGTGAGATTTTGTGGTAGACTGCGGTCCAGATGACCTTTAAAGGTCCCTTCCAGCCCAACACATTCTGTGATTGGTTAGGAATAGTCTGGTACATCATGTGAGTCCAGGGTACTGTGGTTAGTCCGAGTCCCAACTTACCCTTTAATGTGATAGTTCCAAATACGATCATGTCTCGTCCTTGGAGAAATCTTGAGTCCCAACACAAGCAACAGGAATACTCACCCGGGTGCCTTCTGTGGGCATTTCACTGGTATCCCTGCAGGAATCAGCTTTGACTCGGTTATTCTTCATTCCAGGCACCAACGACTTGCAATTTGGTGGAGCAGTTGGGTTAGTCAGTCCCCTTGCCTTACAAATTCTGGCCTTTTAGTGAGCACTCCAGTGAAAGACCTGATTTAACGATGACACGGAAACGAGCTGAAGGAGTACGGAAGCAGTCACTCTGTGCTGGTGCCTCTGCCTGCTGATGTGAACTGCACCAAGACTCAACCTCCTTATTCTCAGTTCTTCTAATTACTTTCTAGCTAGGTAGAGCCCAAGTAACATCATATAAATTGGGTGCCTTAAACTTTGAATTTAAAGTAAGTTGGTTAAAGGCACTTCATGGTATTTCCAATTCTTACCTGCCCCACAGTAACGGGTACTTGAATTCCAATAGTCTGATTTGGTTTAACTTTTTATTATCATATCATATCTCATATCATATCATATCATATCATGGCCTAGGCTGGAAGGGACCTTAGAGATCATTTCAATCCAGCCTCCCTGCTGCCAGGGACGCCACCTCTCAACTACATCAGGCCACACATGGAGACCGAGCGGGAATTTGTAGCAGTGTCTGTTTATTACTAACAAAGATAATGATGTTCCTTGTAATCAGGTATATTTTACTGTGAAATGCCAGCTGTGGCCCAGTTTCCAGTAATGTGCAGGTTAATGACAGATGGGAAACATTTATTGTAATATCTACAGGTATTTGGAAGAAAGTATATCCGTCTGTATTCGCCACAAGATTCAGAAAACCTGTACCCACATGAAAGCCAAATGCTTCACAACACTAGTCAGGTAAATGCTTGCCTGAAATTTTAGTATCAGTAATGTTACTTTATCAAATCATATTGAAGACATTCTACTGATGATTGTTTTGGGTTTTTTATAGGTTGATGTGGAAGATCCTGACTTAGTTAAGTTTCCCAATTTCAGAAAAGCTGCATTTCAGTCCTGTATTCTGATGCCTGGACAGGTTCTATTTATTCCAGTTAAATATTGGCACTACGTACGATCACTTGATATCAGCTTCTCTGTCAGTTTCTGGTGGTCATAGCTTGGAAGCATGCACAAAGTCTGTTAGCATTGTAACAGGAATTAAAAATCAGAAAAAGCAGCATCTGGCATCTTCGCACAAGAGAATTTAAGCATGAGAAGGCTCTTCCCTAGCCACAGTTTAGAGGTGGATTAAAAAAAAACCCAAAACCCAGCAACCTCTTGCTTCAGCATGGTGAAAGAATCTGGATGCGGAAAGGGAAAGAAGGTGCTACAGCCACTGTTTTTGTGGATGTTTCTAATACAAACTCCTCATAAAGAGCATCTGTTAGGTCTTCATCTTGTGTGTGTGTGTACAGCTGGAACAGCTCCATATATGGGCCCTGCCACGACTCTGCTTCAGGCTGAATTTGGAACATCAAGGTAGTGTTATCTTCTGCCTGGATTTAATAACAACAAAAACTGGAGTTACATAAACACTGAGGGATGGTTTTACCCAAATGTTCGATATATTACCAAAAAAAAAAAGCTAACACACAGCAAGTTACTGATTTCCTTTATGGAAAATGTTACTAGTGTTAAGGCCTAGGAACATAATTAACTGTAGTTAAGCCATAGTTTAATTGCAGTTTATTTAACTGAAGCCTAATTATACTTTGATTACAATCAGCTGAACTGCTGACACCCTCCCTCTGCAGCGTCACACATTTCTACCAAGGAAAGACGTGCTGCCATTCCGCTCTGGTACCTGGAAGCATCTAGTCCTTATCTTTTCTCCAGAGCACTGCGTGCCAGCAACAGGTTTCTGTTTCAGTTGTGCAACTGAAACTACAAATGGGCAGCACTGTTGCTGAGAAAGGCTTTTCTTTTTTTTAAATACTTGGCCTGCATAGATCAACTTGCAGGACCGACTAAAATCACCTGTGTCTTTCATTCCCAAACATGCACTGGAAGTCCCAACCCAAGTATACAGAGAACTATGCACACAAAACAGCCTTCACTAAAGCTGTGCAGGAAAAACCGTGAAGAAGAGGAAGGTTGATGTTCTTATTACAGAGTTTTATTGTGTAGTTTTATTGTAAGATTCTTAAAACTTCAGGGAAAAAATAAGTACACTGCACAAAGCACTGTTACTAATGAATAGAGTACAGTCTGGCTATTCTGCAGAAGTAGGGAAAAAAGGTTTCACTGCAAGCAAGTTTTACTGGCATCGTCTAGCGTTGACAACGAAGCTCTTTGCTCTCCGTGTTTTTGATGGTGACTCGGAGTCTGTCTGACTCACATCTGTAAAGAAAACCAGAGTAAAAGAATGACACACAAAAGAAGGATGGTACTGTATAACCTCCAGCTTTTTTTAATGCTCTGTGTATTGCCATGTTGCTGTTCCGAATATCCAATTTCCCTGCCTCGGCAGAGGAATTCTGAAGAGCTTGTGTTCTTGGAAGATCAGAATTTCCAGCAGTTTTAGTGTCCTCCCCGCCATGTTGTTAGAAGCAACGTGCACAGGATCTGCCAGTGGCCATAAGGCACAATCCTTGTGGTTTCAGGGCTCGCTGTTGCCCATGTAAGGTTTACTGTCTCAAATATCCAACTGAATTCAGAAATAACCTGTACTCAGCTTCAGTTATAAATAATACAGGTAGTGCCACTGAACATCACAGCCCATTTTCTACTAGTATTACATTTTTTTAAAAGAAGTTGGTTGGTACCTGAAATGTCATATGACCAGAAATCGTTACACTGCGGACAGCGTGGTTCAGTCTGAACTTTAAAATACTTCCTGACACACAGTAAGTGCATTCCAATTCCACAGGATTCACATACTTGGCTCTGGAATCAGAAGCGTTGATTAAAAAAACATTTCAAACCTGTCCTTCAGTTTAGCATACAGTTGTTACAAAGGGCAGCGGATGCACAGCGCTTTATTCCTAAGAACGGTTCACGCACTACAGTTGGTGGATACTCAAAAGTCAAACCGAGCAAGTGATAGAAGGAGGCATCTTCCTGGAAACAAGGAAATACTATTTCCCTAAATGGACAACATTTAGCTTGAAAGACGAACAAGCCTGAGCTGTTTGGGTGCAATAAAGGAGACCACATGGGATGGGAAAAGCAATGTGGAAGCAGAGTAGCTGGGAAGATGGGATGAGGAAGGAGCAAGAGAAGGCAGTAGTTTTGGAACAGCTCAGTCTGTAACCACTGAGGCAAGACCAAACTGGGAGCCATCAAAAGAGAGTGCTTTAGCCTGCTGGATACAGGCGTGTGTGTTCATTCGGACATCCAAGACAGAAGCAATTGCTGCACGAAAATCCCAGGACGAAACACGAGTGTGTGTCACAGACAGCTCGCCAAGTCCCGAGACAGCCCAGCCAGTGCTTGGCTGTTGGGCCTCTTTACAGACGAGGGGCTCTCCAGCCTGCTGCTGGCTTTGGAAAGCACGACAGCGCAGCGATGTTCCTCATGGGGTGAGTTTGCTTCCTCCCAAGTTTGAGAGATACTGCTCCAAGACAAGTTTTTTTTCCAAAGAGAAAAAGATTAAATACCTGCACTGAAAAAAAAGGTATATTCTCTATATACGTGGCCACCATTAGCACATTCCAAGGCCAGAATTTTTCAGTGCATGCCTGATACTCAAAGGCAAGTATCACAGACTTTAGCTATGAGTGCATCAGCACCCCAGCAGATGCTCACTGAGGTAATGGAACACATTACCTGGATGGCAAGGCTGTGACAGATGTTACACTTCCTTGCCATGTCTTGGTAATTGCTGAGAATGTATTGTTCCATCTCAATTATGCAGCGAGTATGCAGAGTATATTCTCCATTTCTCTAAGGAAACAAGAGGTGAGACGAGGTATTACTTTTAATTCTTTTCTTCCTTTTTTTTTGAGTTTTCTAAGCACCTGCTAGCAAGCATTTGAGATCTGCTTTTGTTTTCTGCCATCATGAAAACTAACATGCTGACACTGAGATAATGCAAAGCCAAAATATTTTTGAAGTAGCAGAATCCGCTTGTTAGAGGATCAGAATAAAGATCTCACACCTTTAACAGATAATCTAATCCTTGGAAGGTACAGGTGAGCAAGCATCCTGTCCTTAACAAAGATGTGCAGTTCTGGGATCCTCCGCTTGCATATCAGCAGAAATTCTACTGGCTCTCAGAAAAATCTAGGCATTTACTGCTTGCAGTATCTTTTAAAATCTCTGCTAAATCACACAAACGTAAGTAAACGTGTGGCAGCAAGTTGGTGATCTGTGATGAGGTCTCACTTGTCTTGGCAAGCAAGCGCAGTGTCCACATGGTAAACTAATCTCAAGTTCTCTCTCATGAAATAAAGACAATTTTAAAATGTGCAGAGTAGCCCATGCGTTTCTGACCCAGGAGCTTTCAGCATGCATGGCCACCCTGCTTTTCAGGATGTTCTAACTGTAACGAACAGCACCGATCACGCTGAAGAGCCTTCCCCAGCTCCTGCTCCACCTTTAAGCATGTCGTGTTGTGTACAAAGGGTCTGTGCGACTGTGCATGTCGCAGTGCAGGGCTGGACACATCTACCTCAGGTGGTCCTGTACAGATGTACCCAAGGACTTTTTCTTTGTAAATGTACTACATTTTCTGCAAAAATCACTGGCGTGGCAATAAGCACAGGCCCCATAAAACCATTTTTGTTACCATCCACTGGAGATCAGCTCCAGTTTCAGCCATCACAAGAAAATAATAGCTGGACCTATTAAAGGCTACAGCAGTTACCTCAGAGAGCCACTTATCCTCCACAAAAACTTTAAGCACTTGTTCTGCTTCCTTTTTCTTCATTTTCTTTGTCTTAAGTTGGTCAGCCAAGTTTAAAATATCTGTAGAAGAGGCAAAGCCATTTTCCGATGAAATTATTAGGTCCATCTATAGAAAGAAATATTTTCAACCATTAAAAACTCATGCAATTAGATAGACACACCTTATAGCAGCATGCAGCTTTTTTAGCATCCATAGGTATGATACACGACAGTACATGGCTGGAACAAAAAGAAATGAAAAACAAACACCAAAGCCGAAACAATCACCGTTACCTTGACACTTTCAATCTTTGCCAAGATCATAGCTGTATATCCTGTGAAACAGGAAACCTTTAGTGATTTCTGTATATCTTATGAAATAGGAAACCTTTTGTGATTTAGACTTGGTTGACATTATTTTCAGAAGGGCTAAGGAGGTATGAAGTGATGCAAAGCAAGTATTTTAAATTTTCAAGTGAAAAAGTGCCACAGATTAATGAAAGTGTAATCTTACTACAGAAAGGTGAGGCCAAGAATTTATAACATGAGGAGCTTAAAATCAGGCATTGAAATCCTTATCCTTACTGAGGACATAAGTAAATAGTTACAGACATTGAAGTGTCACAACAACCCCATTCAGTGCTACAGGCCTGGGGAAGAGTGGCTGGAAAGGTGCTCAGCAGAAAAGGAGGTGGGGGTGTTGGTCAACAGCTGCCTGAGCGTGAGCCAGCAGTGTGCCCAGGTAGCCAAGAAGGCCGATGGCATCCTGGCCGCTATCAGAAATAGGGTGGCCAGCAGGACCAGTGAGGTGTACTCGGCACTGGTGAGGCTGCACCTTGAATCCCGTGTTCAGTTTTGGGCCCCTGACTACAAGACAGACATTGAGGTGCTGGAGCAGGTCCAAAGAAGGGCAACGAAGCTGATGAAGGGTCTCAAGCACAAGTGCTATGAGGAGCAGCTGAGGGAACTGGGCTTGTTTAGTCTTCAGGAGGAGAGACTGAGGGGAGACCTAAAAGGTCTCAGGTAGTTGCAGAGCGATAAGAAGTTGTAATGAGGTGGGAGTTGGTTTTCTTTTCCTAAGTAACAAGTGATAGGACAAGAGGAAACGACCTCAAATTGCTATGAGGATGTTTAGATTGGATACTAGGAAAAAACTCTTCATTAAAAGGGTTGTCAAGCATTGGGACAGGCTGTCCGGGAAAGTGGTTGAGTCACCACCCCTGAAAGTATTTAAAAGACTTGCAGATGTGGTGCTTAGGGACGTGGTTTAGTGGTGGACCTGGCATTGCTAGGTGAATGGTTGGATTTGATGATCTTAAAGGTCTTTTCCAACCTAAATCATTCTCTGAAAACACTTCCACAAATAGTACTGTACAGTGGTGCCTAAATGAAGATGCACTCAGGGACCCTTGAGCATACTGAGTGGCGACAGATCTGTTTCTTTTTACCTGCTCTTTGTCAAGGTTCTTTTGAGAAAAAACCTCTCCCTACTAAAGTAAGTTTGTCCACTCTGGAGTCATTAGTTACTGCCAAACCTACCTGGCACTTTAAGGTTGTGGCAGTATTGCCAACCTTCAGAGAATCTCTTACTGAAAAGTTCCCTGCTGCTTATCACAGAGCAGTGTGCAGAGATTTTACACCAGTAGTGATGTGTGCCAGGACAGCAGCATCACTGGTGTGGCTCTACAGGGGCTTCACCACGAGTGCGGGAGGGCAGAGAAATCTCTGGGTACTTTTCATGTAGCTTAAACTTCTGCAGCAGTCAAAAAATAGTCAATGCATCTCTCCAGCTTATACAGGAACATTTATTTGAATGAGTATGCAAAACAAGCATGTAAAAATCTAGTGACTGGAGAAATTAAGTCCTCAAAGTTCAAGACACTATGAGAACAATGCACTAAAACATGCAAGATGTGTAGCTATGACCACAATTAATGGTTGTTAAGAAATTAGACATCAAAGGTCCTGAAATCTCAGCCCAATAGTTTTATTTGGAACTTAAAAAAAATTCTCAAGTGCATGTTTTCTTGTTTAAAAAGCAGCATTCTGACTAGTTTATTAAACAGAGAAGTAACTGGCTAGGAAATAACACTAGACAGATGTTTCTATTCAACTCCATAAGTACATCTTCTATGTTATTAGCATTAAAATGTACTGTATATTACTAGACTGCTGAAGCCAAGTGAAAAATTCAGCAATCAACTGCAAATCCTGAAGAAAGCAGGTATGAGTCGCTAACTCCAAGGAACACTCCGGTATTGCTGATTTCCGTTTACCCATAGTGACTTTCAACAGGGAGTCATTACTTGCACATACTCCCACCCCTCAGTCATTTTCCATTCATTTCCAGTCTCCACTTATTTCCAGTCTCCACTCATTTTAAGATGGTACTTTCACCAATAATGTGATTTACTAATAACTGACATACTTACTGTTTTTCTGAACAATTCTAATTCATTTTCTGTATAGTCAGATGCCATTTTAGTTATTTCAGTTTCTGCCAAATTCACCTACAAAAAAAACATACACTTAAACTGAAATCAAAGTGCCTTTCTATTTCTGCACCATAAATTGTAAAGGATCTTCTGGGGTAAAGAATACATCACCTTACAGTTAACAGAAATATCATTTAAGTGGCATGAAAGAGGCTGTTCCTTAAAGACGGCACTCGATGGTACTGAGTCCTTTCTTTACAACCCCTGATCTTCCCTCTATAGAACTAATACGGAATATTAGTTCTATATAGTAGGTCTGAATATCTCATCAGGATACTGTGCTGGACAATGGCAATAACTATGTTATAACACATGGGTTTTTTCACTGTGGAAAAGTTACTGATATTTCATATTCTTATTACACATGCTACTGCTCTTTATTATTAGCTCAACTTAATTGGCAGAATGACCCAAAAAGGTTAAAAGCAGCAGCTAAAGTTGGAATACCTCCTGTACGCTCTTTTGAAACTACTGTATAACCTTCCCTCCCCAACGTGCTCACTGCAGAGCATCCAGAGAAACTTTTCTAAGCCATTCCGTAGCAACCCTTGATCTTCGAGTACGATTATAAGAAAACTAATGTTGCAGGGCTCCCCACATTTTCTAGTTTAAAAATATCACCCTGAGAAAGAAAGTCTCCTGTAAAAAAGAAATCTCGCTTCAGCACATAGGCAATGTTTGCACTAAATAAACCAGACGTTGCTGAAGTCCCCGCTGCCATGTTCCACCCCGAAGCAGCTCACCCTCCCACCTCCCTGTCCTACAAGTGGGGGCTCCTAATGTTGCAGGGCTCCCCACATTTTCTAGTTTAAAAATATCACCCTGAGAAAGAAAGTCTCCTGTAAAAAAGAAATCTCGCTTCAGCACATAGGCAATGTTTGCACTAAATAAACCAGACGTTGCTGAAGTCCCCGCTGCCATGTTCCACCCCGAAGCAGCTCACCCTCCCACCTCCCTGTCCTACAAGTGGGGGCTCCAGCAGCCGGTGCAGTAGCGGGACAGCCCCGCACAAACCACACCGGGCACTGCCCAGAGTGCGGAGCCTGCCGGCCTGAGCTGCCTTGAGCTCCAGATTCTTTTTGCTCTAAAGAGCAGTTCTATTACAAATATACTGTAGGAAAAGGACCCTCGGTAACACCCAAAGAAGGCAGCTTTACAGTCATTAACCACAGATGCAGCTAGGTTCTTCTTCTGCCTGTTTCCAGTGGGAAGGTGTGCAGTCCTTTTATTGGCACGTGATTCAAAGGTTAATTTTAAGTTGGAGACACAGCAGGCTCCCTCTGCGACCCATGCACTAGGCAGGAGAAGCCGAACCACACGGCAACAGCAGGTCACATACTTACTAAAGCATAATGTGCTCTCCCGTCGCCTTCTGAGATTCCTTTACGGATCTGCATAAACAAAGGCTGTAGATGGCTGTTAACAGTACTGATGAAATTGTCCAGTTTATCATGTGCATAGTGGACTGAAAATAAATAAGAGAAACCACATACACAAGAAAAACAAACAACTACACATCAGGCAGATCGTTTTATGTTTTATCTGCTGAAATATTTTTTTCCTAGGCAAAAAAGCTAAAAGTTAAGAGGCAGAATTCAAACAGGTCTGTTCTAAGCATCAGACACGTTTTCTTGTGCTGCGTACAGCTAGCCACAGAGAAGAGAAGCTCCTTGAAAGTCAGCGTTTAGAGAGAGTCCACATGTCCTGCCTAAATCTAAAAGCTTGTTTACAAAGTTCGATAAAAACAAAACGTTCTTAAGTACATTTCACAGCAACATGTTGCACAGTACCTTTTTTCCCCGTTTTGTTTAACAACATTAAAACCAAGCCAGAACACTTCCTTATAACGGCAGGAGGTATGACACCAAATAAACAAACCCAAGGGGAGACGGGAGAAATACAACCACTCACCAGAAAACCTCATCTCACCTTCCCCTAAATGTTTCCTCAGCAGTCACTTCTTCCGCAACGTGTAAGAGAAATAACTGAAGTGCATTTACTTACACTGCAGCAAAGTGCTGCTGAGGAACTGTGCGATCTCACTGTCTCTGCTCCCACTGATCTCCCCCGTCCCTCTTCTGTCAGTGCTTTGTGGCATTCTTCATTGTCTACACAAAAATGCCTAGGTTGAGGAGCCAAGAGCCATGTTTTCGTTTTCTAGTTTTGACATACTTGATGCACTATAAAGCAAAATATCAGAACAACGGTAGAGTGGATTTTTCTGTTGTTTTGCGATGCAAACACTTCTCTGATAAAACAGATGGTTATCTGCAAATTCTACCACAAATAAGAAAAATTCCCCCAAGCTCTGGCTCAACTTTGCAGACAAGATATAAGCATAATGAGCACACTGGCTCACACGCAGGAGCAGCTGCTGGGGTTTTTCCTAGAATACTGAAAAACATACAGAATGTGTAAAGCAAAAGTGCTTGTCTAGTCTAGGAATCCCTGTTTCTCACGTACAGTTTATTTAGTGGGTCTTTCACTGGCCAAGCACAAAATACATTATGCTTAAGAAACTGGTATGACTGTAGACTAATGTTGACACTAAATTTTCTTCTGAGTTCAGCTACCAAGCCAATTAAATAAAATACAAAACATAGTTAGACAAAAGCCCGTCTGATACAATCCACGTAATTCGTACACTCCTGTACATCCCAATAGGCACGGAAAAAGCAGTTTCCTGTCATTCTTCCATTTTTCTAAATATCCTTCTATATATGGACTGTATCAGTCATTTTTCTAATGAACTTCACTGTAACTTAATATAGAGTTTCATTTTATAAATATTACTGTCCTTCAGTAAATACAGCCATGGGTTTGGAAGGCAACCTGATTTTGTCCCCAAGGTTCATCAAAAATACAGCTCTATCAGCTCTCACTGCAGTGCATCTCACTGACCTTGCATACCAAAAACACGATTTAGCTGCAAAGTTTTGTTCTTAAGGTTCTTTTTTGTTAACACACAATAAACTCATTAGAGCCACACTGTTGGCTTAGGCCAGCTCTAGCACTTGTAATAAACTCTTCAACAAATCACATGTCTTGGTTCTCACCAATACAGAAATAAACCTGTAAAAAGCACTACTGTTTTTCCATACTTCCATTTTTTCAGTCAGAAATTTAAGCAGGTGCTGAAATAAGCTGTTTTGGCTCAGGAGAGTCTGAAAACCCACAGAGCCTGTTTGACTCTTTTTAACTGAGGAAAATACATAAATAGCCCAGAAAGGACACAGTTCGTGGCATCAAAGCAAGGTGGAGCTCACAAAGGCTGTGCACATCAGCAGCTGCAGCCTCTTCTCTCCTAACAGAAAGGAAGAAGAGCAAAGCAGTGGTGATGTGGAAGTTACCGTCCGGTTTGCCATGGGTAACCGAGAACTCCTGTTCCCCTGCAGTTCCTGTTCAGCTCTCAGCAGTCACGCGGATACGTGAACGGACTGAACAGCTCACAGAACTGTCCAGGTGACTTTTATTTTTAAAGTCGTAAAGATTAGAGAACTAGAAAGTAACTTGAGACATATATTCAGTGCCTATTAGACTGCAGAACGTGTAATTCAAACATTCCCTGGAGTTATCTGCCTCTCAACAGCATTTCAGTGTTCCTTCTTAAAAGCTTTTTTTTGCTCTTGCACAATCCTTGTCCTTTTCAATTTTGTTCATAAATAAGCAAACTATGAGATCAGAGGAATTTTATGCTTTCACTATTTTCTGGGAACCAGCAACTGACACATCTAATACCTATCAATTAATTAGTTCTTGAAACATTACTCACTACAGCTTTATTTTTGTTTGTGCCCACCACATTTTCAAGATTAGCGATGACATATAGATCTCTAATCTATAGGCAGATCTCTGAAAAGAATCCATATCAAGTTGATTATACATTTCTGCACTATTTAAGATTGAACATCAACATCAACCAGTTTTGATAGTACACAACCAAAATTTTCTTGTATGTGCTATAAAGTTCAGCTCGGTAGAGCACGCATTAAAGCTATCCAGGTGACCATGTAAGCAGTCACATGCGACAGATCTATTCAGGACAGGTAAGAGCATACACTTCATATAACGTTCCAAAGGAAATCTTTCCAAGTAAGCATGAAGGAAAGCATTCTGGAAATTTCAGCACTTTCAGTGTCAAAAATGATTTTTGTAAAAAAAAGAATGTATAACCTGCAAAACACACTTGCTAAAATAAAAAGGGCTCCCTGTGAGTCTGAGCTGATTAAAAATTTAAGTTTCCTCACTGCTGTGTTATTTTATCTTTCAGGAAAGAAAGATGGACTCACATAATCATTTTTTAACTTTTTTTTTTTTTAGATGGTGTATGCTTGTGAGAAATCTAGTTACTTGTAAGCTGCACCAGGAAAAAAAAAAAAGTAGTTCTTCCATCTCTTTACTTTTTCTTCAAAACAGAGACACACCTTTATGGATTTCACAGCAGTGCCTGTGCAATTTCCTAGTCTCTGATCCTTCCATTATTCCATGAGACATCAGGACCTGCAAGAACCGTCGATGAGCATCCGTCATCTGGGCTGCCATCGCGGTATTCCACCAGGCTTCAAATGCTGCAAGAGGTACGAGACGGAATTAACGCACGTGTTCACGCAAATTAAAATCACACAGTCCAAGCGTACATAACATTTCAATTTTCAATTAAACTGTCTTAACAGCGACTCAGGGCAAAAAAGCAGATCCCCCGGGCTGCTCTCCGAACGCAGGCAGTGACTCACCCCCGGGGTTCCTGGAGAGCGATGGAAGCCCCACTCATTTTAAGTGCACCGTGCACCGTTTTGTGTTGGATGCTTCTGCTTACTGCATATCCGAGTAACTTCTCTAACTAGAGCGCAACCTACTTCAAGGGAAAATCCCCCTCCAAAAGTTCCGAAGAGCAGAACTAAATAAAAGCATCTCAGGAAATGCCCTGGCCGCTGCAGCCACATAATCGTTAACGGTTTACAAGGAAAAAAACGCTTCCAGGCCGCCCCACGCCGAAGGGGCAAATAACGCACCAGCCCG
>NW_009695236.1:0-498 GCF_000703405.1 Apaloderma vittatum | reverse complement strand
CAAAGAGATATAAATGTAGCATGGCAGTTTTGGGGATTCTAAAGTATGTACATTAAGCCATATATGAATATCCAGAGTGATAAACTGATTCCTGGAAGAACACAGGCACTCTAGAAGGCGGTATCTAAAATGAAACCATTATTAATTTTCATTCATGAAAGATAATGTCTAAGATTTCTGACTTTTGCACAAGTTCTTATTTTTCGGCTAAAGTGCTATAGTCTGAATAATATATAATGTGCTTGGTTTGCTTTGAAGGATTTCGAATTACACCCCAAAGATGAGAAAAGCTGATGTAGATGAAGCAATCCAAAAAGCTCTCAGTGTTTGGAGCAACGTAACACCACTGACATTCCAGAAAGTTGAGAACAAAGAAGCAGATATAATGATCTCCTTTGCTTATAGAGGTAACATTGATATTATGTATTAAGTAACCATCTGCAATCATAGAAATAATTTAGGATTCATAATGATTTTTTCCCTTTTCATTTTAGACCA
>NW_009695235.1:0-3712 GCF_000703405.1 Apaloderma vittatum | reverse complement strand
GCAGCAAAGTAGTCAGAGACAGAACTGAGGACAAGTCTGCAAAAAGGTTGGGAATTGGTGTCATTTACATTTACATATGTATTAGAAATTATATATATAAAAATAAAATTAAATTAATAAAAGAAAATGAGGAGAGGAGAGGAGAGGAGAGGAGAGGAGAGGAGAGGAGATATTTTCATAGTAATTATAAATTACTACTAGCAATATATTAATACACGTAGGCAGCAAAATACAGCATGACATTTAGTTGCAATTTGGTTTTGCTTCCTGTGATATGGAACAAGTTTTATATTAGCATATGACTATAAAAGAGACATAGAAATTAGCACTCAATCTTTCTGATCCTTTTCCAATCACGCAGATGTCCCAATTATTAACAAGAGACAGTATCAGCATCAAAGACAACTTATTAGTGAAACACATTTCCTACTCCAGCAGTACTCTTCATTGTTCTTAAAGGCCTATTTTCATAAAGATTACTAACAGTATGTGACTTTACACAATCCTTCAAGCTTCAATAATTAGCAGATGAACATACCAGTCACTAAAATTAAAAAATATATATATATATGTGGAAAGCAATGTTTTTATTAAGAAAGCTTTCCAAAGGAAAATAATTTCAAAATACTTACTTAATGTGTGTGGCTCGTTTGGGGATTTGATTTAGATAAATCAAAACCACATCAAGCATGAGGTATGACTATCACTAGCAGTGCCTTAAGTTAGGGCATTCTTCTAAATACTATCTACAGTAACATTGTGATTTTGTTAGAAGTGAATATTCATAGACGATTTTCAGGTAGAAATGTTGTACAGCTATAAATAGTATACTACATACTTCCATAAAAGATGGTAACATTTCTGACTTAATCTGAAAATACAATATATAAACACACTGATAAAAGATACAAGAATCACAAGTGGAGAACTTGGAAACCAAGAGAAAACATTTAGCCACCTGTATATTGTTAACTGTTTTCTCCAAGAAAAAGAAAATGTACTGAAGAATAAAAACTTACTGCTTATCAGCCACTGTGGCAAATGATTGCTTTTGCTCTCTTAGCTCATTCCTATAGCATTTTGAACATTTTGAATTGGTTTCATAATTTTATATTGCTCTAAGTGACTATATTTCAACTGCAAGTAGGGCAGCCTGAGAACTTACATATGATATTTGCTGTGCCTCAAATGATGGGCAATGACTAATTAAGTGTAGTAGTTTTATGATTTCGTATGTTGTGTTCAACTCTAGCAGTCATGAATTTTAGAAGTAAAGATCCTAATTTATGAAGAGTTCACATTTATATTTGTGTAATTAATAACAATAGCTATAAAAAGATGGAATTAGAAGTATACTTTGTTGCTACCACCAGAGACTCTTAATCACTATTTATTTATTCATCACTGAGGAATGTTTACTTCTATGTTTGCTTATTTATTACTTCAGCTGAGTACCACAAATGTGTATTTAGTCAACCAAAATAACTGTACAGTTCTGGATAACTAAACATCTTATAACCCTTCTTCAAATACTTTTCCTGAACTTGATTCACTGTTAATAGCTTGATTTAAAAAAAATAAAATAAAATATAGAAACCATGGCAAGAAGGAAAAAGCACAACAAATTGATGATTTTCTATGAGATAAAAATCTCCCACAGCCAGTTGAGATATAATTTAGGACTGTGACTGAGATATCCATTTTAGACCATTCTGCATTACCTGTTGCTTCAGATTTATTAACCACCATTTAAATTCAACTATGAGCTTTCAACTTGGTGACTTGCTAAGAGCAAAGACAAAACTCTGTGGAATCAAAATCAGTGCACTAATTAATGAATAGAAATTTTAATACAATTAATAGAATTAACTAATTAATACAATTAATGAGTAATTGAAACATTTTTAAACAGCTGTGTCTTGTAATTTTTATCATATATCTTCAGACTTTACTTATTATAGAACTTTCTTGTATATGTACTCTTAAAGATAACAAAAAAAAACCAAAAAGAACCACAAAAAAACCAGAAGCTATCTAATGCAAATGAGCATTCAGTCTACAGGGTGAAACAAGAACCCACTCAAACTGAAAAACTTTGAAAAATACATAATACAGATGTAAGATCCTCAGCATTATCCATTTTACTTACAAGTTTATCCCTACTGGCTTGCACCACCTGTTAAAGAAGATGGTTTAAGTGAGCAGCAGGGTTCTGTGAAGCAGCAGGTCAGCTAAACAAGCAAGACGGTTTTTCAGATAGTGATAAAGAAAAATTTCTTTTTTTCAGTCCTTTATGTTAATGAATCAGATATTTCATCAACTAAATATAACAAAAAAAAAATAGCTGATTTCAAGACACAAACTTTTATCTTGGGAAGTGCTTCACAGGCTGAACTTGCTAATTACACTTAATTCTGAAAGGTGACACCTTTTGCAAATTTTAATTGTGTGCCAGTGTTGAGATTAGAAAATGGAAAGGGAGAAATCAAAAGGATCAATTAATTTGTAATCATCTGCAGCTTTTTCTAGCTCAGAAGGCCCTAAATCTTGTTTTAAAGCCATGTTGACCTATTCATCAAGAAAGGTCAGGTGTCTCAGGATATCACCTTTTTTCAGATAATGATCTGGCAGTAAGGATACAAAAATAAACTCTTTCATCCTTGAGAATCACAGCAGATAACTCATGGCTTAAAATGAGTTTGTAGACCCAGAAGGTTTTCTTCAGATTAAGAGACTTCTCCACCTTTACTACAAATAAATTCAGCCTGATATATCTCTGATTTCTTTTATAATACAGAATATGCACAACAGTTTGTACCAAGAGATTCCTGTTGTGACTATTTTCTCCTATGATATCAGATTATATTCCTTTTTTTACAGAATATTTTCTTGCAATTTTCACAACTGTTTTCACATACATCTTTGATACAGAATGCTTCATGGTGTATTTATCAATTAAAAGCAGCAAACAAACAAAACACACTTAGATCGCTTACATTCTTTGAACAAGATCTAACGATATTTTACTGTCAACTGAGTAGAATCTCAGTTGCTACTTGTACTGAAAATTCATAGTCATGACACAACATTTTTCGGCACATACTATGCTAATTCATATGGAGCTGAACATTCATGGCTTTTAAATGTGATTTGTTGCTCTGCATAGGAAGCCAGCTGGCAACTGTGTGTCTTTACTGATAACAGTGCTCTATATCTCTTCTTAAATCAAGCATTTACTGTATATATAGAGAAGGCTTCATGATTTCCTAAATTTTAAGGCTTGCAGAACATATATTAAGGTATATCCACGCATGCACTTGGAAAAATGTTAGGAAAAAAAGGAGGCACACACTGCCTGTCACTTCCAGAACAATATCGGCAGTACAATCAACTGCCATCTTTTCTGAGTAAATATAAAAAGGGAGGAAGCTGTGGAACAGATCAACTGCATTGGATTACCCCAGGTAGTGGTTACCTTTCCTGATGACTGTGGCGCTCTCCCTCAGCAGCTATCCAAACACAGGAGCTTATAACAACATCGCAAAAAATATAGCTAACAGTAAATTTAATCTAGTACACAGATAATAGTACCTGCTTAGTACCAAAGATCATTAGAAAAAATCATATCCAGACACCACTACCTTTTTTGTGAAACCAAATATTGCCTGTGCACTTTAAATTGGAAGTGTGGTCTGGATGACCAAGTAGTGAG
>NW_009695234.1:24199-35581 GCF_000703405.1 Apaloderma vittatum | reverse complement strand
GCTGCAGCGTTCCGTGTGAGAGCGGGCAGGCCCCGGGGAAGGACTTGGCTTTTGGGTGGCTGAGGGCCCGTCTGTCATGTCAGCAGCTGAGGTGGCGGTCGCAGTAAAGCTGAAGCTTATCCTGGTTTGTCTCCCCAACAGGCGAAACGCACCAAGAAGGTTGGGATTGTGGGTAAATACGGTACCCGTTATGGTGCGTCCCTGAGGAAAATGGTGAAGAAGATTGAAATTAGCCAGCATGCCAAGTATACCTGCTCCTTCTGTGGCAAGGTGAGAGACCGCCTTCCCTAAAAAGGCTTTTAAAAATAACTCTGTTAGTGATGCCGGCAATGCAATTTGATACTCTGGTAATTTTTCTACTGAAGAGATAACTTGTCTAATTTTGAGACAGCAGTTAGTTTATTGTGAGCTTTAGACTGCTGTCAGAGTCCCTTATAAAATAATTAGTAGACATTTCATATGCATGTTTAGTGGCAGTTAAATGAAAACAGACATAAATTATATTTTGTTACACAAAACAGTGAGAAATGTTGCCGTACTGTACGTCTTCCATATGTAATAAAAAGACCCAAGAGAAGTAAAACAATGCACACATTATCTTGATAATTAAGGCATGACTTGGTCTTGCTTTTTATTCCCCTCAGTAGCTTTACAGTTTACCTGGAGGTGGAAGAGAGCTTGCTTTTCCCACATAAAACTTTTGATTGCAGTTGCTTATATTTCTGAGCAGTAACATTCTGGATGGAGAAGAATTTTCCAGTAATTAATCTTACCTGCTGACTTAGATAATCAAATTTTCCTTTTAAATCTGGTTTTTGACAGTCTGAGTCCCCCATCAGCTTGTGCTTTACCCGGATCATTTTTATTGATATCTATAAAGTAGATGTCTTTAAGTGGCTGGAAATTTAAGATTCCCATCTGTTTGAGGGTGCTTGTTTTTTATATATTGTTTCATGTGGAGTGAGAATGTTGATAACCCCATTTGCAGAGCTGTCTAAATCCAGTGTAGCTCCAGACAAACCCTTTGTTGTCTCTGTGCGGTGATGGAGATTTGCCCAGGTGGAAGGAGTTTGGGACCCACCACTCGCTCTGTAGGAGCTGTACAAAGGGAATTTAGAGCAGTCTTGGGATGTCCGGGGAGCGCTGATAGGAGCAGTGTGATGTTGGTCATCCAACCTGCTGAGAATACCAGTTATTTTGACCAGTGTTAACTCCTTTACTATTTTTCTCCTTCAAAAAGACATGAATTTTTGATGATGCGCTTAGAAATGTCCCACTTTGTTTCTGAATGAAAAAAAGTGTTTCAAAAGGATTTTGCCTGTTCTGAAGAACCTGAATAAAAATAGTCCCTGATCCTTTCCTGTCTTAACTAGACTTGTAAGAAATGTTGTGGTATGATGCTGAAGTTCTTGCCTGAAGTTTGTTTGGCTTTTTCAGCTAATGGAGAGGGCATTAATTTTTTTTCTATTTATTTTTCTTTCATTACAGACCAAAATGAAGAGGAAGGCTGTGGGTATCTGGCACTGTGGATCCTGCATGAAGACAGTTGCTGGTGGTGCCTGGACTTACAAGTAAGGAAATGAAGAAACTCCTGTCAGCATTTATTCTTGTATAGCTGAGACATCATACAGCTTTTTATTTTAATTTTTTCAAACTTTAATCTATTAACCACTAAGTAGGTCTATCTCGAGTTAAAGATGTGTGGGGCTTTTTTTGCATTGTTAGAATTTGATTGGAATGGCTCAAGTTGGACTAAATTGCTGTTCTTTCCAGTTTCTGTTGTGTAGCTGTGGTAGCATTTCTTAGTGGAAATGTGAACTGCAGTTGTGGCTTGTGTGAGGTGTTCCGCTTGGGCCAGTTTTTTTGGTGATGTTGGAAGAAGAGGAGCGGAGTGAATGGCTGGTTCATCCAGCCCTCTTAGTGGAAATGTGAACTGCAGTTGTGGCTTGTATGAGGTGTTACGCTTGGGCCAGTTTTTTTAGTGATGTTGGAAGAAGAGGAGCGGAGAGAATGGCTGGTTCGTCCAGCCCTCTCGGGGTGGAATTGTCTATGTTGCTGACATCTGACAGATGTCCCTCTGACCTAAACTTCTAAAAAAGAAATTCGACAGTTTCTCGTAAAATACACCTTTGACCTGGGGATTATTTGTCCTTCCTTGATTTGTTTTGACTGTATAAAAATCATAATTGTGTAAGAGAACTCTTACTTCTTCTTTCAGTGCCTGAGCAGCACTTTTTTTTGTTAAAAATCATAATTGTGTAAGAGAACTCTTACCTCTTCTCTCAGTGCCTGAGCAGCACTTTTTTTTGCGGTTACTACCCTAGCCTTTTCAGTTTAGAGATAGAGATAAAATAGGTGAAACCAGGTTTAATTCAAGACAAAATAATTTCCACGTTTTGCTTTTATTTTAAAAGCATTGAATCATTAATCCTTACTGTGATGGTGCCCTTTTCTTTCCCCCGCAGTTCTGGTAGAAGATACTTGCCCCACACTGAGCAGTCCCTAGGGATCTGAGCCCACACACTTCTGTGTGTAGTTGATGCATGACTGGATAATTTGGGCTGAGATGTGGCTTGTGAAGTTGCCTCTCCTTATGGAGACAAAGGCTTACGCTCTGTTGTTGTGAAAATCAAAGTGGAACAGCCCCCTGTTGACAGTGCAATCAGACAATAACTATTTGACATGATTAGTGCTTTCTGAAAAAAACCAGCGCTGGCATGGGTTGTTGTAGTGCCAGGTGCAAATGACTCTGCTTCTTCTTCCAGCACCACCTCTGCAGTGACAGTGAAATCTGCGATCAGAAGGCTGAAGGAGTTGAAAGACCAGTAGAAGCTGCTTCCCGTTCTCCTTGTGAAACATCCCTTTTTTCCTCACTGTCAGGATCTGTCCTTTTAACAATAAAAAAGGTGATAATGGAGTGGAATTATGTTCCTCTTTCTACAAAAAGTCCTTTCTGTCTTGCTCTACTGTATGTATAGATACTGCTGCGGAGACAGTAGTGCTCTCCAGTAGCTGTCTCTTGGTACTGGTGAAGCCATAAAAAACCACTTTTACCTGAAGAAAGCTTAAATAGCTTGAAGAAGCCTGACTCGTCTTGGTGTACATCCTTTGGTCTGTGCCTTGAGGAGCTCCACAAGTGGAGGAATGGACAGATGTAATGGGAGGAGCAAAGAGCATGGCAGACTTCACTCCGCCTCTTCCCATTTGCCTTGGAGGGAGGGCCATGGGGTTGGTGTAGGACAGAAAAATAGGGTAGAAGAAGAGCATCATGACTGGCTTGGTGGGAGATGGGCACGGTAACAGCAGTTATTGCCCTCTGGTGCTGATGGGTGCTGCTGATCATCCAGCACTAGCTGCAGACGATTGCTGACTGCAGTCCGTAACATGTTCTGTTGTTTTTAGATATCGAGCTTAGTCCACCTGAACACTGTATGGCTTGCTCTTCCTGGGTCTGATAGTTGGCTCCCATGTCTTTGTTTAGTTTGCCCAGTCTACTGAGTTTCAACAATAAATGTTCATGTTGAGCCAAGTTCTGGGACGCTTAGTCTTGGAGGAAAAGCTGCTGATTTAGTTAATAATTGCCTCCAAATCATCCCTTTAGACTGTCAAGCTTAAGATGCTGGAACATTCTCTTATGGTCTGTCCAGGTGAGTTTGGATTGGGGTTGAAGTATGTTTTTTGTCTCTGTGTTTCAGTGACTGCAGCACCTCTCCTGTCCTTAACAATGCAGGTCAAAACCCATGAGTCTTGGTAGTAACCTTCACAGCTGTTGGAGGAAAAATAGTTAGCAGGTAGCGTATTAGTTGCTCGCTCTTCTGCTCCCACTTAGGCTTTAAATGGATTTGGGTGGTGATGAGCTGTGGCAATAATGTCATTAATGAGCCTGACATCTTTGAAAGGTAGATTCAGAACTGAACTTACGTAGGAACCTTTTCCTAAGCTGCAAAAAATCTGTGGCTCAAAAGTTTGACAGCAGTGTCCTTGAACTTGTCTCTTAGGTTTTTATTAATTTCCCATGCGAAAGTGAATTCATGTGTTGGTATTGTCTCCAACATTTGTACCAACCTGCATATCCCTCCTGTCACCTCCTGGGGGACTGTGCTTTCTGGCAGAGCGATCACTGCGCGTTCCTCTGTTGACACACCTTGTTCTGCCTGTGGTGCAGGATGAAAGAGTTGAATTGCATCAAAATAAAGACATCTTCCATTATGCTAAAGGTGTCTTCGTGTGAGCCCTTTTCCTGGGAAATTTTGATGAAACCATGTAAGCACTGATGACTTTGCTTGCTAATTCATGGTGCAAAAGCCTTTGCTGGTAAAACACTTGTGCTTAGGGGGTGGTTTCTTTCATGATGTGGGTTGCAGCTCTGCCTGTAGAAGGGGCTTGGGTTGCCCCGTGGAGGTCTCCGTTTCTACAAGGAGATGCCATGCAGCCAGCTGAGGCAGAGGAGAGGCCTGACAGCTTGGGAATAGCAGCCCAGCTAACTGGGTGCTGGGCTTGAGGGTGGGACGGAGAAACGCTCTTTCTCGGTGAAGCTGCAGAAGGGTTCCAGCACCTCCTGCATGAGGTGTTCCTGCTAGAGCAAAACTTCACAAGGATCTGCAGTGATACAGGGGCTTTGGATGTGACTCCTCTGCCACAGGAAAGTCACTGCTGTGCCTCGGTGATCTGCAGGTAAAAAGTACTGCTCAGCCCTTGGAACAGCTACAGGTGTCCCCTGGTTTAAGATGTCCTTCTCTCTTCTGAAGTTCTTGAGCTGCTAAAACCAGACACAAGTGTTAAGCTGGTGAGCTGCTGGCAACTTGAGATTTACTGCTGTCTGGAAGGCTTGTAGCTGGCAGTGACGTGAGGTAGGTGTGTGTCACCGGCTCTTCCTGCCTCTGCTGGCAGGACCGTGGTGTTCTGCAAATCCCCTTCTATTCTTGACTAGGCGTGCTCCGTCCTTTTCCCCTCCCAGTTCCAGGTACTGAGGTATTACTGTGCACCTCAATGCTTTCTTCATTAATGCAGAGGTCATAATTAAAGTACACATTTCTCGTTAAAGTCCACTCAACTGCTATGAAGGAGCCATTCATCAAACAGGTGCAGAGGGTGTGTTTCGTTGTGTTGATATCCCAGGATGATTGCAAAGGAATCTTGTTTAAGGTGACTTCTATTCCTGCCGAGAAACTTATTAATTACCTTTAGGATTAATATTTGCAGAGGCTGGGGAACCTTCAGGGCTGCCGATTCCGCACTTTTCCCTGAAGTGACGGGAGGGAGGAAGGTGGAGAGGGCAGGGAAGAGGGGAGGATGCTGCAATCAGAGCGCCGGCAGCTGGCAATGCTGCGAACGGCCAGCGGGCGACACTGCCGCTCTGCTGCTCGGTGCTGCAAGGCTCGGCTGCTTCTCCGGCTTCCCTTCCCCTCCGGGAGAAGGGCTCTCTGCTCACCTCTGCACCTGCTGTAGCTTCTTAGCTCGGCGTTTCATGCTGCCCCCTTAAAACAGCGGTTTTAGACTGAAACAGAGGTCTGTGCCAAAAGAGATCAGGAAGCAGAAATGGAAGTGGGGAGGTTGGAGATGGAGGGTGTTCGTGGTCACTTGTCACCTCTAACAGAGCTGAATTTGCATTGCTGCTCTGTCCAAACCCTGCGTATATCCTAGGATAATTTGTTGTATTGACAACTATGTGATTTGGCCAGGTGATCCTCAAAATCTGTTGTTTCCTCTGGGAGTCTAGGGTGAAAACAGGATTTCTTAGCAATTTGAATTAGTGCTTTCAGTATGCTTGTTGTTGAGCGTTAGTCAGGAACTTGTCTAGAGTTATGTGAGATGCTGCAGAAGCAGAGCAAAGTGCTGGCACCTGTCTGAGGGTGTGAGCTTATGGCTGTATCTAGTGAATTGCTGTGGCTATGGGAGTTGGAGGAGGATTTGATGGAAGCAGAGACTTTGAATCTGATTGAGTGTTCTGTAGATGTGGCTCAGCAGGCTGGTTGATCTAGGTTACTTTTGAAGAGCAAGTGAGTAGGGGACCTCTTTCTCAGAGCAATCCCTGAGTCCTGTGCAATTTTTTTTCAGGATCGAGGATATAACTCAAGGGGATGGTGGCTGTAATCAAAGTGGTATTTCAGATGCCTGAAGGTGTTTCAGGACTGCAAAAGAACTTGGAACCCAAAAACTGAAAGAGCTCAGGGCAACTGCCCTCATTCTGATTTCTATGTTAAGCATTTATTTGTTTTCAAAAGAAAACAATTGCTTTGGCTTTACCCCATTTGCACTTCCTGCTCCCTTCTGCTCACTGACAGCCTGTTTGGTCTGTAGGAGATCATGATGCTAAGCCTTGGGGGCACCATTTGTATTTGTATTATGCCACATATTAAAGACTGTTGGGTCTTAGGACTCATATGGATGAGAAACCTCAGTCACAGGCACTGGTTATCCCTTCACAGGACTGGTGTGTCCTGACTTAGAGGTGGTGTAAACTCAGCCCCTGTGCAGGTACTCCTTTTTGGCTTCTTATCTTTCTTAAGGGTTTGACTGTAATATCGCCTGACAGCTATAAGTGATGGGCTCCATGTGTTAAGGAGCATATCCCAGTGCGATTTCCAACTTTCATGAACAGTAAATGTATTGGCCTTACTATATCATCAGCTGCCTTCATCCTCGTGCACTGTCAAGGGTTGCATTCCTGAGCCTCCTCATGCCTCTTTCTCCATGCTGCATCCCAGGGAGATTTCTAATGGCACTTCAGAAACAAGAGTTTACCAATGCAGGTGAGTCACCTTCCTGGAACAGATATACCCTATCCTTTTTTTACATTTTTCTATATCTCTCGTTAGAAAGAAAAGAGCTTTAGTGAAGAAGTTTATTGTAGCTTTGCAGCTCAGACCTACAAGGAGAGAATTGGCCAGAGTTGGGTATGATGTGAATGACATTTCAACGAGCTGCAAGTTGCCATCTGATTTTACATATTGTCTTAGCTTTCACCTGTTCCTCATCTCACCTGGACGTTCAGCAGCTCCACTTGGTGAAACTACAGAGCTGGTGGTCCAGCTCCTGTGCGAGAAGTGAGCAGGCAACACTTCTCTGCTTCCCAGCTATGCAGCGTGGCTCACAGCTTTTCTTGGAGAACTGATTCCTTAAAGACTGCCACAAAGTGATATGCAGTGACATGAGACTGTGTATTGCCAGTGGCTCAGGGTGGCAGAGAATCACCTGCTTGAGATTGGCCCCAGCGCTCTGGAAGTGGGCAGTTGCCATCGGTAACATATCCTTCCTCCGAGTATTTGATCCTTAGCGGGTGTCTTTTGAGGCATGGAGTGTGGCGGAGTTGTGGATATGCCTCAGGTGCCCTTATTAGATGCCTGGATGCATTTTGAAAATGGCTGCTTAGAAAATGTCTAATTGCTATTCCACATATTCAAAATGTTTTTTTTTTTTTCTCTTGACAAGGCTTTGGCATGCCTTGGATTGCTAAATATACTTTCCTCTTGCAAATTCTTGGCAGGAATCTGTGTAAGGAATCACGCCAAGCAGTCTCTTCAAATGTTAACAAGCTCATTGGTGTGGCTTTCCCAGTGCTTTTTTTTTTTTTCCACCTTCCTTCCCCCAAAAAATCTCAACCCCTTCTCCTTTCTGTACGCTGTTGCTCTAATCATATGAACTATGGCAGCTCTGTAAGAAATGACTTTTCTAACCAAAGCTGAAAAAAGTGCTTGTTCAGTGTTGAAGGTTTTGGTGTCACTGCCCTGCTCAGCCTCCCGGGACTCCTGTTGAGTTGAAAGTGTGAATTTTGGGGTGTTTCTGGAAAACTTAATCTGCTTCCTCTCCTCCCTTGCCCTGTCTTGCTTTTCCCCTGGTTTTAGCAAGTTGGACTGTATCCTTGCATGGCAATATAGATTTGATGTCTTTTATTCAGTAGCCTATTAGCAAGTGAATGAGGCTGTCGTGCTCCCCTTTTGTTTCCTGCTCAGGTCTTATGCTGGTGTAGAAGCAGCCCTGGAGCTGGTGCCTGCAGCCAGGCAGGGACCCACAGACCTGCAGAGCAAAGCTTCAGGCCTGAGCTGCTTTTCTTCTTCATCTCCAGGCAAAGGGTAGCACCACTCTGGCATTTGAAACTGCCAAAGCAAAGCAAGGGGGCAGAAGCCAGCACAGCATCACTGAAAACCCGATGTCTCCCTAAAATAAACCTTCTCCCAGGACTCTGGCATGCACTGATACGTCAGGCTGCAAACCTCCCTTAAGCTACACCAGAGACAGTCTTGCATAAGCATTTTGAGAGCCAAAGGGATGGCTTTTTTTTGACCTTTGCCTGTCTCTTGTTTTTTCTCTTGTCCTCTCTTTACTCCTCTCCTGACCCAGAGCGTGAGCAGTGTGCTTGTGGGAAAGTGCTGGAGCTTCCCGGAGCGCAGCCAGGGGAAGAGCACAGGCAGCCCCATGGGGGTGCGTGTTTGGGGCTTTGCTGGTAGCACACCTCCACCTGATTTCTCAGGAGGCAAAAGGGGCTGGAACTGCCCTCACCAGCTCTGCTGTGGTGTACATGATCACGGCTGCCCCCTGTCCCCGTGGCAGCAGATGGAGAGCTGGCCTGGGTTTCCCACTTTTGTGCAATTACAAGCACAATACAGCAAGTTACACCATCTGAGGCTTTGGGCTGCACTTTTAAAATGTGAATTCTATAAAAGATTCCCTGGCCTTTGCTTCCAACGTAGTCTCCAGGCCTTCGATCCCCTGACTGATGGCCACACCTTGGGAGCAAGTGTTTGTGCTTGAATTGGAATGTTAGAATTCTGCCCCCGTGCTCAGAGTCCTACCTGCTCTTCATGGAAAGAGCTCAGCAGGTGATGCAGGGAAGCTGCTGCAGAGGAGGTGTGGGGCCACAGAGCCTGGGTTCCCCACATTACAGCCTGGGATGAGCAGAAGGGTGGAGAGCCAAGGGCACACCTCTGCACAGAAGAGGATATAACTTGAGACAACTGGAAGGACAGTCCAAGCCAAGTCATGACCTCCCACTTTTCCACTAATGTATTTCTTGTTCAGACTCTCTGCTTGCAGTATTGTGACTCTGGCCCATTCCTGTGACACGGGCCCATTAACCTGGAGTGTGGAGGAGAACTGCCCCTCCTGGACCTGGTAGCTCTCCTTTTAATGATGACTTCTTTGTATTTTCTTCACCAAACCAGAATATTTTCAGCCTTGATTCAGTGAGCTTTTCCAAAGACACCTCTGTCCACAACAGGGAATATTTATTTATAATTCATCAGTTTGGTTTCAGGAATTTGCTCTGTGAACCCTCTCCATGTCTTTGATCAAATCTCATATTGTAAGAGGAACATTTTATTCTGCAGCCCTTGCCCACCCTGAGACAAATGTCCTGCAAGTCACTGCTTTGCTCTCCCCTTCAGGCAGTTCTGGAATGGCTCCAGTTCTTTGAAAGTGTGGAGAGAGGACCTGAATCCTCCAAACAAATATTATTTCATGGGAGGTGCTAATTGGTGGACCAAGAGGACACTTGCCTTTTTCACTGAATATGGTTCTTCCAAGTCGTGACCTACCACTGGGCCTCACCTTTGAAGGGAGAAGTTTTGATGCAAAGCAAGACTGTCTCCAATATACCAGCTGTGAGGCCAAACTGATTGCCTGAAGATAGGATCTTGGTCCCTATTAGTCATGCCTGTTTCCTTTCAAGCTGTTGGATTTGAAACTGTTTTTACTGTAATGGATTGGATTTGAGATTAAAAGGCAAATCTGTAAAAGGAACATTTAAAAAAACCCTTAAAGGCAGACTAGACCCAAGTTAAGCAAGGGAAGAAGGTGAACAAATAAATAATCTAGGCATTAAACAACTAATTTTTAACCTTTATCAGCTTAAGATGTATTTTTCTCTGTGAATGAAGAATTAGAAAGAAATAAATGCAACTTCCTGCAGCAAGCAGAGGTGTTTATTCCAGAGTATGTCCACCTCTGACAAAAATGTTGTGTATGCTGTTATAGTCCTTAAAGGCCTCAGGTAATGACTGTGGTGGTACCTATCAAAATGAAGAAGAAAATAGTCAAAGGAAAAGATAGAAGATGATAAACAATTGGACAGGCATGGAAGCCTAGAGAAACTGATCTGTAATCTGAGCCTATCAGCTGCCTGGCCATTGCCAGGAGCTTGAGTTTGGATTATTATTATTACTGAATCAGTGCTTAGCAGCTTAAGACAGTGATGGTTTTTACAGCATGGATCATAAGCACTGCTAAGTCATTTCATGTTGCTCAGTTGGAGAATCCAAGACATTAGACGTGGTGGTAGAGCTACTAATTGCATTGCTTTTTTGGTTTCCAAAGCGTGGAAATCAGTGATCAGAGTGGTTGTATGTAGGGATCAGGCTACTTCATTTGGCCAATGTACTGTCCTCCCCTTTCTCACTACTTCCTTTTTTTTTTTTTGGTGTGTTCTTAGCTTACATGCACCCTCCTGGATGATGTGAGGTCCTTGAGGCATGGAAATCTTCTTGGTTTGCCCATCTGCGAAGAGCTGATGCACACTGTCTTTTATCTTCATTGTTCATCTGTAGGATGAAGATCACTTAAGCCATGGAGAATACGTTTCAGGAGCATTCCCTGCCATCACTGAAGGAAGGTGGTACCTTTCTCAAAGGGAGAACTTGCCATTAATTGCAGAAAAAGGATTGCATGGAAATAAGAGAGACTCTGGCTTGTGGTCTTGCCCTAAATCAGCTGCATTTTTAACATTCAGAAGCCAACAAAGATGAAAGACTCCTGGTCAACTTCTCTACTCTCTTGGAAAAAAAAATGTGCAAAGACTTGATAAATATTTTGCATTAATAAATTCCATTTGTCTTATAAAACAAAGTTTGCCAACTACCAAAGCAGGGAAAATATTTTACATAACTCTGAGTGCAACATCTAAAAGGTTGCTATGAGCCTGGTTTGAACAACTCTTTCCACAACCCAGAATGTGAAGGAATGCAAAGCTTCACCCAGGCTAGGACCAAGCTTGCTGGGTGTGTCTGTGTGGTAGGTTGACCCTGGCTGGAAACCAGGTGCTCCCAAAACTGCTCTATCTCTCACTTCCTCAACTGGACAGGGGACAGAAAATACAAAGAAAGGCTCATGGGTCAAGATAAAGACAGAAGATCACTTGGCAATTACTGTTATGGGCAAAACAGGCTCGATGTGGGGAAATCAGTTTATTACCAATCAAATCAGAGTAGGATAATGAGAAATAAAACCAAATCTTAAAAACACCTTTCCCCCATGCCTTCCTTCTTCCTGGGATGAAATTTACTCCAAAATTCTCTGTCTCCTCTCCCTATGCAGCACAGGGGTATGGGGAATGGGAGTTGTGGTCAGCTGGTGCCATGTGTTGCCTCTGCTGCTCCTTCCTCCTCAGAG
>NW_009695234.1:0-24184 GCF_000703405.1 Apaloderma vittatum | reverse complement strand
AGTGTGTGATTCCTCGCATGGGAGATAGTTCTCCACAAACTTCTCCAACATGAGTCCTTCACGTGGGCTACGGTTCTTCATGAGCAGCTCCAGTGTGTGTCCCTTCCACAGGGTGCAGTCCTTCAGGAGCAGATTGCTCCAGCGTGTGTCCTGTGCAGGGTCACAAGTCCTGCCAGCAAATCTGCTCCAGCGTGGGCTCTTCTCCCCATGGGTCAATAGGTCCTGTCAGGAGCCTGCTCCAGTGCAAACTCTCCACAGGGTCACAGTCCTCCATGGGCTGCAGATGGATATCTGCCCCATCGGTAACCTCCATGGGCTACAGGGAGACAGCCTGCCTCACCATGGTCTTCACCACGGGCTGCAGAAGACTCTCTGCTCTGGCACCTGGAGCACCTCCTCCCTCTCCTCTCCTTCTACCACTCTGCAGAGTGGTTTCCCTCACATATTCTCACTTCTCTCTCCAGCTGAAATTGCTGTTGCATGGGTTGTTTGTTTTTTTTTTTCCTGCTTCTTAAATATATTATTACAGAGGTGCTACCACCATCACTGATGGGCTCAGCCTTGGTCGGTGGTGGGTCTGTCTTGGCTGGCATTGGCTCTATTGGACATGGGGGAATCTTCTAGGAGCCTTTTGCAGAAGACACACCTGTACCCTCCTGCTACGAAAATCTGGCCACACAAACCCCGGTACAGTCCCTGTGCTTTTCAGCTGGCTGGTTTGTTTTATTGCAGTGGAAGAGGATGGGTGGCTGCATTCTGCTGAGTGAAGTCGAGCAGGTGAGAAGTAGGGCATGGAAAAAGACAAAGGCATGAACACGGCCCAAAAGCTGTTTTTGAACCCAAAACAATGTCCCTCACTGTGCTGTGGGAATGTTCCTATAAAAGGCAGGAAAATCACAGCTGTCTACTATTACTGTTTTGTTATTAATTTTTAAGGGTGATGGTGATTAACCAGTGGAGCAGATTCCCCAGAGATGTTTCTTGGTGTGGATTACCGACACTTTCTGATTCTCAGGGCAGGGACCAAATGCTGGCTGTTTCTGCTAACCCTGACAGGGTCTATGTGATGATTTGCATCATCCTGCTCTGGTTTCACATCAGGCTGCAGAGTGGTGATCAGCCACAGCATCTAGGGGAGCTGAAGAAGGTTTTTCTTAGCACTTGCAAGCCTGCGTCCTTGATCTGGGTTAGCATTTCCCGACATGCAGAAATATGAATTGTTACGGGAGTTAAAGGGAGGGGACACCCAAGCCTAAGATGAGCAGGGTGCAGCTGTGGTCTGCCTTCAAATGACAGTTCCAAGACCATTCAGGATTTGGCACTTGGAGCACTCCAAGCCAAGCATGTTCTTTTGGCTTTGTAGGATGCGTGTCATCACAGTTGACCAACCTCCCTCCACCCTTCCCGTCAAGCCTCTGCCAGTCTTCTCCTAGGTTATCAACTTGGCTTGCAGGAGCTAGGGTTGTTTTCTCTGCTCAGTTTAAGTCCATCTCCTGTTTGCCTCTGCTTGCCCCCTTGAAGAGGATCTGCCTACAGCTTCTTACACATTTATGCTTCTTCTTGAGCCTCTTTTTGCCCTGAGCCAACCTTCTGTAGGGGAGGAGGAGACCGAAGGCTTCCGTGTCTCTGTCAGTGCCAAGGCCAAGCAAGGATGTGAGTTATAAGACATGGAGAATGAGGGGTGCAGCAACCCTGGGTCCACAGGCATGATCTGAAACCCCTTAGCCCCACTGCTTGGGATATGCATGCCAGGAAGGTAAGGTACACCATGGTTAGAGCCCCATGGGAAGTGGCTATTCCCTCCTGGGAAAGCATCTGAAACAGTTGACTAATGATTTATCCTGAATTGGGGTGAAAATTTATTTGTGAATCCCAAACAATGTCTCTCGCAGAGCTGTGGGAATGTTGCTATAAAAGGCAGGAACGGCCCAGCTGTCTACGATTATTGTTTTGTTGTTAATTTTTAACAATGAGGGTTATTACCCATTGGAACAGATCCCCCCTGGGATGTTTGCTGGTCTTGAGTATTTAAACTATGAGGTCCTCTGAGCAGAGACGTGTCTAGGGCAAAGTGTATGTACAGCACCAAAAACCGCAGCGCCTTCAGCCACGGCTTGTGCAAACCTACTTTCAGTTGGGCTGCAGCAGCCTGGGAGGATGCATGTGGCCAGACACACTGTCTCAGCAAAGGGGGTTCAGCTCCTGCTGAGGTGGCAATAAGTCTTCACAAAAGCTGGAGAGCTGGGCAGCCCTGAGCACCTGAAGTCTTTCTCAGTTTCATCAGATTGGTATTTTACAGCAGAGCGTGTTCAGTCAGGCTATTTATAGCCACTCTCTTAGCTAAGAACAATTAGTATTTGTTTTAACGCGATTGAGGCTCTTAGGAAAGAGTTTCAACAGCTAAAGGATCAACTCTTGGTCACCAAGGGTGGGGTTTTTTTGGTTTTTCCCTCTCCCTCAATAGACGGTGCAAGCGCCTTCTGTTTTAGGAATCAGTTCTGGAGCAAATGGAGACTCACCACTAAATTATATCTCTGGGCAGAAAAGCAATGCCAAGTCAGTCCGTTGATTTTGTAATGTAGGACACAGCCCCCCTTGCCCTGCGTGCAGTCATGCACAGACTCCCTGGCATCTAATTAATAATTTGCAGTTAAGCAGCAGCTACTTCCTTGCATCATTTCAATGCAGTTGCCAAGTGGAAAATTGAAAAGCAAGAGAGAGCCAAAGAAACGACAAGGACGACAACAACAACAACAACAAAGGTTTAAAGTTCTAGGAAATTTCACTATGTGAGGTCAAAATTCCTTGCACATTCAGGGGCTGGGCTGTCGGCTGGCAGGCGCCTCCAGTTAACATGGCAAGGCCCTTTTTTTTCAAAGCCCTGTACTTCTAAAGCACCTCCTGTTTGACTGGGGTTTCTCAGCCCTAAAACGAGAGGTGTTTGGGGAGGAAGAGGACGTGAGGAGAACGAGGGTCTAGAACAGGTTGAAAAGAAGTCATGTGAGGATTTTTCTTGTGGTTGGGAAGGTGACAAATGCTCTGGGGGATTCAGACAGGCAAAGAAGGATGGTGAAGCAAAACTCTGGGACAGGACAGGGCTGGGAAGAAGATGAAGTGATTCAGCTAATGGATTTGCAGAGCAGAGGACACTCAAGAGTGGGCTTGCAGGTAAGGGATCTTGAGAAACACATCTTGCCATGAGCCTCTCCTCCCATTCTGCTGGTAAGCAGTTGGACTGTGTTTGGCCTGTTCATGGCATAAAAGAACATTTCTCTGGGTGGAGGGGTTTTTAGCATGGCCCTGTTAGAAAACAATAACAGTAATGTCTCGTGAGTTAGGTTTTCCACTCTTTTCTGCTGCTAGCCCTGGGGGAGAGCTGGGGTGCTCAACATTGTTGGCACAGCAAGAAGTACCACAGCTATCAACAGCTGAACGGAGCACTTGGAGCTTTAATGCATCTTCATGCTTGAGGTTGTTGGAGACTTAAGAGAAGTAGCTTGAGGGAAGAATGGTGTTCAGAGCATCTGATGAACTGTTTCTGCTTTGCCTGCCTTTCTTCTGTCTTCTCCTCTCTGTGGAGGAAGCCTGTGGAGGCACATGCATGTAACTCTTCCCATTTACAGCTGCAGTAATCTTCATGAGGTTGGCAGCTCCACGATCTGTGTGGCTGGACACTAGCAATTGTCTATGGGAGGCAGACATTAAAGATCATCAGTCTCGAAAACATGACTATTAAGAAAAGCTGAAGTATCTGAAGAAGGAAAGGCTTTTTGAAAACATTTTTTTTAAATATATAAAAGATTTTGCTGTAAGGTGGTAGAGTCTCATCAGTTCTTTGTATCTGTTGCAGACCTAACAAGAGGTGATTGTTGAAACCGCAGCAAGAGAGATACAGGTTAGGTGTTGTTTGGACATCTGGCCAAGTAGATCTGGTTGGCCTTACTTTGGGTTGAGGTTGGAGCAGAGACTTCCAGAGGTCCTTTCCACCTACAAAATTCTACAATTCTGTGACAGAAACAATTTCTCCTCAATAAGAATGGCTGCATAGTGATGAAGTTGGGTGGTAATAATGTCATGTCTGGAAGTTACAAGCTGGAGATAAGGCAAAAGCTGTCAGAAGTGGCTTGGGGAGACACTGTTTGGAGGAGTGAAAACAGACTGTCCTCTTGATGTTCCTTCTGGCTTTGGCTTTAAAGAATGGCAGATCCTACCTTTCAAACACTGATGTCTGAGGGCAACAGGCTATGAATCCTCCTTTTTTTCTTGGAGGAATTCAAGACATACAGACACCTGACATGAGAAAAGATAGGGGAACCTGGAAGGCTGAATGGTTTCATCAAGAAAAATGCTATTCCCCCATGTTCACCCTCCTAGATTGGGGGTTTTCTAGAGAGGGAAGGAACCAATGGTGCAGATGACTCACGGCCTGTTTCTAAAAGACCCAATAAGGCTGGGTTGAATCATTGAGCAAACATGGGCAGAGCTGCAAACAATACCCAGAAGTCCTTGGCCTCCTTCCTCTGCTCCCATTTCACCATTTTATTACTAAATCTAAACCTGGGGCTTGCAGTCCTTTCCAGGGAGGTACGTTTAACAGCAGACACGTATCATCAGCCAGATCTCTTCCTCTTTGCCCCAAGCCTTTGTACGCAAAGCAGCAGGGGGTGGGGGGGCTTGTAGCTTCTTGCAGTTTCTTGCTTCTCTGGGATTCCCGTGGGCTGAGCGTGACTGAATGGCTGTGGTCCTGTGGATGAGAAATGCCTCACACCCTGCTAGCATCAAGAAAGGATTACTGCTGCTCTGCTTAATGCATTTGTTTAATGCCCATTCCATGAGGCTGTTTCTCAGGCAGTTTTCCTTGCAGGATACGTCTCTGTGGTGAAATTAGCTAAGACACATTAGCTTAATGACTTGTGAGTGCCTGAGTTAGTCCTGTCCCCATCTCAGATTGCTGCTTTTTCTCTCACCTTTCTCCTGTCTGGAGACTTTTAATTCTCTGCAGCACAAACTGCTCCGTCATGCTCATCCCAGCGGCTGGATGCAAACACTGTCGCTTGCTGGTCCCCAGCCAAAGAAACCCTTCTATTACACGTCCTTGATTCCTTGACTCATCATGACTTTTATTGCCCCCTACTCCTTTTTTATTTTTTCCCCAAAAAAAGTTTGATTTGCTCTTTCAAAGCTATTGTTTCCAGCCCTATATTCCCAGTGGCTCCGGAGTATTCATGCAGGAATTACTGGGGCGGGCTCTGTGGTCTGTTTTGTGCAAGAGTTCAGACTGAGTGATCATTTTGGTCTCTTCTGGCTGGTTTCCGAGCTGATGGGTTAGGCAGAAGGAGAAAAATATCTGGCCAGCAAGCTGCATTGTTTCAGGAGCCTGGTGCTGAAGCAGAGTCCTTCACTAAAGTGTAGGTCATCAGTTCATTTTGATGACTTGATTGTCTTAGTCATCTCAAGTGGTCCACAGCACCTGGCTTGGCAGTGGCTCTGGTCAGATGAAGGGGATGCTGATCATCCAGTCTTCTGAATAGTCCTAGTGCTAGAAATTTTCAGGACAGCAAGAACAGATCTCATAAGGAAATATTCGCCTCCTGTTCTTAACTATCAGTGATGGAGAAGCCATCACAGCTGGTAGTAAGTTGTGCCAATGAGTGATTTATCCTACCAAGCTTACTTCTGGGCTGAATTTGGCCAGTTTTGCTGCTATACCATGAACTGTGTCATGGTGCAGCCTATCAGCTTGAAAAGCTCTCACCTATCCATTCCCTGCTTCGTGTACTGCATAATTAGTGCCTCAACCAAGTCACCCTGGGGCTGTGCCATTGACAGGCTGAACGGTTTATGTCTTTCATCACTTTCAGGTTTGAGGTTATATTTTTGAACCTATCCCCCCGCCTCCGTCTTTTGTTCCCGGTCATTTTCGTTCCCATATACTTCAGATCCAGCTTCAAAACTAAACCCAACAAATGTGTCTGCAGAGGGCACTAATAAAAGACAGGCTCCTGTTTCTCCAGTCCTGGCTAGACTGAAGCTTGGGCTGGCTCAGCTGGACGGCTTCTCCTCTACGCACAAATGGATGAAATTTCCAGAACCACCAGTGTGGAACTGTTTGCAGCGATCAGGCCTGCACAACAACATTTTGGGGAAGATAGGCAAGCAGATCTGAGTAGGTTGTGGGCTTGCTGATAGGTAAAAGCAGACAGTTCTTTTGAAACAGACATTGTCTGCCTAACGCATCCTCTGGTCTTTTCCTTAAATGTGGGGACACGAGGGGTGCTGTACATTTGGGATATCAATAAGTCCTTTTATATGCTTATCTGGCTTTGTGAAAGTTTTCACTGGGCCTGCAGAAGTGTCAATATCTCTTGCAGTTTCTCCTTCCTTGCTCTCCTACCCATAGGTAAGGTTCCTGAAGTCATCACCTGCAGCTCACACTCAGGCGAGACCTCTACTTGCTCTCTTGAAGGGACCTGAGGAACAACAAAGGGGTATTTGGGTGGACCATGGTGGAAAAATTTCTTCAAGGATTTCTCTTTGGGTAGGATGTGTGTGCCATGGAGACAGCTGTTTTGGAGAAAGTGGTTTGAAAACCTGTCTGGAGCAAGAGGAAAGGAAATGACAAGTTCATATCTTTCATTGCTTTTCTTCACCAATTTGCACTTCTACAGTAGGTTTGCCAAGGCATCAGCTTAAGACTTGACACCAGGATGAACAATTTGAATTAATTCACTTTATCCCTGCTTGAAAAACTCTCAGATCTATCAGTTTATTATCATCCCAGAAAACACCGTGACATTCCTCTTATTGCTGAATACATTGTTCCTATTAAAAAATGTCACTCGTGACAGTTTTTGATGTAGATGGATATAAATCAAATGCATTCCTTTCATTGATGCATTTAAAGAGTAGAAGGCATGAGGAAATTGTTAAGGTGCTGAATACTGCAAATTAAGGCCTTCAAGAACAACAGCAAATCCCTGTCTATAATGAAAAGAGCAAAGCCGTGTCAGTCTTGTCAGTTCCCTGGTTATGGGATGCAGGTTCCTTTACTGCCAGTTTCAGAAAGGGTATGACAGGGCAAGGATATAAGAGTATGAGATTCAGTAGCTCCTATTGAGCCAAACCTGTATGAACTATCTCATCAAACATGCTTCCCATTTTCTTACAGAAATTGTTCTTCTATGAAGGAAAACAGTGCTTTTTATGAAACTGAGCATTTCAACAGCACACGTGTCTCTCTGAGGCCTTTTTTTCCTAGATTTTTTTGTGGGAAACTGACCAAATAACCTCAACTCTGAGGTTATTTTCTTTTAAAACAAATTTATGGGCATTTGCTGAAAGCCTTAGAGGTTTTGTTTCTTCATCCTAAACCTGAGAATCATGTTAAAAAGAGGTCAAGGATAATAACATTTTTTAGCAGGGAAAAGCAATGACAGTTTAACAACCTATCTTCCTGACCAGCTTGGCTAACTGTTCGTTAAACCACTGTTAAAAACCTTAGAGAGGAACAAAACTTCCATGGTTAAGTGGCACCAAACCCAGCTGTCTGGAAGGTTGCTCTCTAAAAGCTATCAAACAGCCTGCTGATGGTGCCACAACCTTGCCAGTCAAAGCTGGCCAGTCCAAACTATTTAATTGCCAACTCTGGTGATCCAAGCCTTTGGGTTTTGGCCCCAGTGGGATTCATTTTCACAGAGTTGAGAAACCTGAGGTTGCATATGAGCTCCAAGTGAGCTCCAAGGGAAAGGGGGTGAGAACAGCTGTCCTGGGAGATGAGCAAGGAAGCCACCAGGAGCACATGGAGCAGGGACTTGGCTCTGGTCCTCCTCTGCTCTGTGAATCTTCCTCCCACAGCAGACATTGAAGGACATCACCATGCTCACTTCCCAAGGCCTGGTTTTCATCGAGCACATGGGCTTGAGTTTGCTCTCACTGGTTCTGCTTGCAGGCTCTCCCTGACACCTAGACCCTTTTAGACCTTGAAGACAAAATTCCATTGGGGCCTACGGCCATCTTTAAAACTTGTATCAAAAGCTGGATTTTATCTCACCAAAAAAAGGCTGATCTTTCTGCCTTTCAGGCCTTGCAGTAAATCTTCACAAGGGTTGGAAGTGGTTGGCTGAGCTGACATTGTGCCTCATTGCTGCCATGATGGTTGGATTATCAGTGAAGAAGTGAGAACATTAGATGCACATGGATGCGCCCATGCACAGGTAATTCTCACTCCCACAAGCACCACAAGACAGGCCACCCTGCTGCCACGGGGCTTTCTCCTTCAGGCTCAGAGGGATGGAAAGGGTAAAAGGGGTGCCTGGGCTGCAGCGAGCCAGGGATGGAGGCCAACTGTCCCATGCGCAGGCCTCCAGGGCTTTAACCTCCAGACCACAGTGCTCAGTTCCTTCTCAAAAAGGACAAAGCTGTTCAGCAAGACTGTGGAACTAGGAGGCTTGCGGGCTGAAATTAGTCCAAAAGACATATTAACAGGCATGAGAGGCCTGTGATGAAATAGCTAAGGTATTAATGCAGCCAGAGGCTGGTAATGAATACAAGAAATGCCCACGTTTACCCAAGAGGTCCCAAAGGTCTCTTGGCCAGAACATTGTGATCCTTAAAGGAATTTTAAGAAAGTTAAACCACAGGGTTAGGGCTCCAGGAACAAAACCTGGGCTACTGTGATCTCTCAGCTGCTCTGACCTCTTGACTGATGAGACCCTACTTAGGAGCTTTGTGCTTTTTAGAGAGCATAGATATTAACCTCTGGGGCTTGTCATCCAGAGTCCTGTCAGGTGAGGCTTCCCCCCTGCCCCTGTGGATGGCAGGAGTTTCCCACTGTGCTCCCTAACTGTGATGCAGGTAACAAAGCTTCATTCTCATTTTTCAGATGAGGCTCTGTCACCTCATGGCAGGGGAAATCTCGCATGCTCAGGGATTACTTATTGATGTAAAAAATGCTCTTTACTACTCTGCTGTCTTCTCTCCATCTCTCAGCTGCTGGAGGAAACCTATGAGATGCTGGTGACAGGCCAGTGCAGGCTAAACTGCTACCATCATAATTTGATCTTCACTTCTTCTCCTTGTTGCCTTGTCCCATTACCTCTTTAATGCATGGAGGGCCTGGAAATGGTCCATCAGTGCTGAGCAGGGCTGGCTGCAAGGAGAAGACGGGAGCTGGAAGCTGATGAGAGCAGATGGTTGTTGGGTGACTGAGCATCCCTGGTGCTGGATATGGTGCAAACACTATGGTGATGAGGAAGCCAAATCAGGTTTGATGGATCTTCCTCTAAAGTTAAATCTAAACCAGTGCTCATCTAACCTGTTTCTTGGAGGGGCTGAACCCGTCTTTTAGGAGTCATTCTCTGAAGTCAGGCACCTTTTTCTCCTACGTATGGATGAAAAAGACATGGGCTAAACAGTGTGGGTACAGCCTTGGGGACTCCATTGATGTGGGCAGGTACTGCCTATCCTCAAGGCTGTACGCACACTGCTTAGCTCATACCTGTGGGTCCTTTAGCCCCTCTATCTCTGACAATTTGTCTTTTGTATGCACTTCTTCCTATTCAGGATGTCCCAATGAGGAAGGGGCGATGAGTGGAGGTCTTCTTATACGGTATTATGCTCCTTTGCAAGAAAACTGCCATTATTTTGTGCACCTGATGTGCACAGCCATTCTTTTTCTTCAAGCATTTACAAGGCCTGATTTTAGTCCAAAACAAGCTTCCTTGAAATAAAATAGTCATTTTCCAGCCTTCCTGTAGAAGCCAAAAATATTTTAAGTTGGACTGGACTAAACACAGGGTGGGGAGGGAGTCAGTAGGTTGGGGACATTTTAATAATGAAAAGAAGAATGTGAAAGGAAGGATTAAACACGGTGGTTTATGTGTATTTATTGAGTCAATTTATAAGGTGCCTTTTGCAAAATATCTTGAGTGCTGCATGAAAAACCACAAAGCAAAATATTTGAAAAATTTGGACATGAAGCCAGCATGTCCCAGCGTACAGCCAGGCAGTGGAGGAGAACCTGACACCGGGAGCAGCTCTCTAATCTCCAGGCACCAACAAAAGGAGACCTGTGTCTGCAGGGCAAGGTGAGCTATCAAGGGAAGGATCTGGGCTCTGTGGCTACTGATGGGTCTCTTTGGGCAGCCTGGAGGATAGGGTGGCTGAGCCCATGATATCTCCTCCAAATGGAGAGTCCTGGGGTGAAGGACCTTGGTGGAGATGGGGTGACCCTGTCTGATCTGGGAGGCTTGAAGGTTACCCATTGCAAGCCCAGTCAGTGAACACATAGTCCCCAAGGGTGAGGCTGCCCAGATGGGAAGCACATTGGGGAGTGCAACCACTGCTCCTCCTGTACTGTACAGTCCTCGGCACTGCTGCTCCTGGACTGGTTTCAGGGAGAGGCCAATTAGCAGCCCATTACAGTAATTTCACCTGGCCATGGTGAGAGAACAGATGTTTGTGGCACAGTCTCTGTAACAGGATTTTCTTTCTTGTAGTTGAAGGTCAGCATGAGTGTTGACTCTGGCACGCTGCCACGCCAACGATGTGTTCCCGTGAGATGTCCAGAGCCTCCTCCTCCAGCTACCAGGCTCTACTCAGCCCTGTCAAGGCTCTGCCAAGTGCCACCCAGGGTGACTGCCTCCCCAAAACCTTTGGGAAGTATGTGGGACACCTATGCGGTGAGGGACACTATAAGCAAGGCAGTTAACATGAATGCTTTGAAGTCATGGGTAGCTGGGTAAGCTCTTGAATGGTGGACTGCTTTTGGACTGCTTTTGGACAGTCATGTGAAAAATATTCTGTTGAGTATTTAGATGAATTAAATCTCAGGTAAAGACCTCAGGGCAAAATTGCAGCACCTCTATTACACACCTTCCTCAATCATTTTTAAAGGTGGCAAGGAACTGAAAATGGGTAGAGCAGAGAAATGACTATGCTCATTGCTTTGAGCCATACATTTTTTTTAGCATCGGCGGTGCAGTTAATTTCCTGATACAGTATTTTTCCTGAAAATAGTTTACTATAATAGAAATGAAGGAACACCATACCCAGAGGACAGTGATTAATCTGCTGCACACAAAGACATTCCTTCAGGAGAAGAAGCATACCTGCAAGAGGAGGTTTCATTGCAGGAAGTACTGCTCACCAAAATGCCAAACCAAACATATTTGAAGATGTAACTTTGTCTTCCAAATATAACTTGTGCAGCTTCTGCTATGGCTCAGGCTGGGAGAAATGAGTGAGATCAATAAAATATGAGTTGGGTGGACTTTTTTTTTTCCTACAGTCAACCACTTGCTTCTCTTCCAATGCAGAGGAGAGTAAAATAAAAAATCAAGAAAACCAGCTCATAAAACTATATCTGTTGGCTTTGAGGCCCAAGATAGGACTTCAGCTTAGTTTTAGCTCTTGTTTTTGTCAACTGATTGGAGCTCAAACCACAAAGTAGCCCTTTGGTTGATTGAGACAATTACTACAAATAATGAGGCTTTGAGCAATCTCTGTTGGGAAACAGGTTTTGGATAGGTGTTTCTTGAGAGTGGTCCAGGGTCTTTCAGCTTGGCCAAAAGCCATGAAGCCATAGTGAAGAGTCAGGTGCTCTAAATGGGATCCATTTAACTGTTGTATGATCCGCTCGTCTATTTGTCCATCTGTCTGTCCCACTCTTGGAAGAGAGGTGATAAGAATTATGAAGCTCAAATCTCACTGGGATCCTGACTGAGAGCCACGAGCCGATGCACCTACATCTTAGTGAGAGAAAAGCAGCAACACCCAGCTTTCTGACATGTGGTTTTCAGCTATTATTTGGGCACTGTCCGTACCTTGAGGACTTGACCAGCTAGGAGCAGAACTTCACAGACTGATTTTTATTTTTTTTTTTTAGAAATACGTACGTGTCCAAAGCAGAGAGGTACTTGAGTGGAAGATGTTAGAATAGAGGCTGATACTTGGCACTGCTGCAAAGCATTGCCGGAGGAGCTGGTTTACATGCAGGAGGATTTGACCTTGAACTTTCTCCTGCAGTTCAAGCCAACATCCTCTACCCCCTAGGCCTGAAAAATATTCCTCCTCCTTGTTTTAAAAATACATTTGTTATGTCTAATATTTCTGGCCAGAGCAATGATACAGACTTTTACCCGCAGAGCTATGCGGGTCAGGGGTGTGTGGGGGGTGATGTGATTTGTGAGTGGCTTTAGCTGGGCGAGCTGAAGTGCCCTGTGCAGTTACATGAGCAGAGCTCTTCTTTTCTGGGGACAGTTCACTGCTGTCCCAAGGGATAGTGGCTTTATTGTCCCAGTGTGAACTACAGCCCTGCTAGACTTTCTGGGTTCACGCTAGGCTGTGTTACCCACAAGCTAGCCATTACATCCATGCTGCCAGTTCAAGGGAAGGTTTGAAAGCAGACACCCAGAGCTCTGACCCGCTCTCGTTCGAAGGACTTGCCGAAGGGCTCATGCTCTGGGTGTCTGTCCAGGACTGGAGCCGTGACTCTGATGCCCCAGAGCACATGAACCAAGTCTTGGTTCTCAGCTGCAGGGCTCCAGGCCTCACATGGAGCATGTGTTCGTGTGCGAGTAACGTGGCCAGCAGAGGAGTCCCATTTTGGGAACAAGCTCAGGTAGAGTAGACATGTCCCCTGTGATTCCCAAGTTAGATACAGAACAGGGCATGGACAGAGGCAGTGATGGAGTGGGTTTGTTTCCCTGTGCTCTCAGAGCTGGGCACAGAGGTTCCAGGCAGACTGCCTGGTCCCCAGCTGGAACATCTCAGCCCCCAGGCCCAGCTGCAGACTGGTTCTCCTTGGGATATATGCACACTACCTCCTCCACTCCGGCTGCTGGGTTTTGTGAGGGAGAGCAGAGGCCATTGCCATGCTGCCTGCTGCCAGGTGGGGCGAGTTGTAGAGTGCAGGCCCCCTCCTCCCCTCGCAAGTCAGTCTAGACACAGGGGAAGTCCAGCTGCCTGCAAACGCCCCATCCCATCAGCTTCCCGGCCAAGCTGTGATGTCCTGGCTGGCTTGGGTAATTTGGAAGTGCTCCAGTTGGGGATTTGGCAGGCTGATCTCTCACAGCTCTTCCCAGTTCAGACCAATGTGGTGAAATGGTTTACCGAGCACTTCATACTGTTCTCTGGGCTTTTGTCCTTCTTTGAGTCATGACTGTGTTTATTGGCAAAATGGCAACATGCACGTGGTGACACCCTTTGTCCTCATGGGAGAGGTTACTGTCGTGCTCAAGCGGGAACAGCTACTCGCTTTAGCTGGAGAAAAGTGGGTGTAGATGGCAACCGTGGTGATCTGGCAAGCAGCAGTGTTGGGTATAGGAAGCTGCACGGTCGGGTCCCACCTCTGCCACACCAGGGTGGGTTTTTGAGCAAATTCCCAGTGGGGATCTGCAAAGTGTCCTAAGAAAGACTCTACCTGTCTGGGAGGATGCAGGCAAAAAAGCAGATACCATGGCGTAGTGGTCTGGCACCACGTGGATCACGCTGAGCTTGCTGTCAAACCTCTCCAGGTACTGGTCAGTGCTGTTGATTTTTTTAATGTGAATTGTGTGTCTAAAGAAGCTGATGTTTTCACACAGACCAAGATTTAAACCTCGTGGGAGCTTTCGTGCTGGTTGCTGGTGGTGTGTGTATACAGGAATCTTGGCTGGCTCCCATACAGCTCCCTGCCCTGACCTGTCCTATGAAATTAAGACATGCAGAAGCTATTTCCTAGGAGATCTTTTGTGTTTGTGACCTGGTGGGTCGGGCTGGCCCACAAAAGCCATTGGACTGAGGATTGTTTCTACAGTGGCTAAGTGGCTGGGGAAGTGTGAAAGCTGGATGTCTTGTAGCACCAGCCATGCCCCCATCTCCTCTTCATGGGACAGGGCAGAATTGCTTGGGCAGAACCTTTTGCTCTTCTAGGCACGTGGTAATGCAGCACCAGAAAACAGTGTTAATTTCTTTCAGGAAGACAGACACCTAATTCTTAAGAATCTGAGGTAGAAAAAGCTTGTTTCATGGAGATATTGGGCAATTCAGAGAGGTACAAGCAGCAAGGGAAAGATGTTCCTCTTTTTTTTTTTTGTAACTCCCCCTCCATCACTTTCTGTATCCATTGCAGCTTCTAGCTCTGCCCTATCTTGTATTCAGCATTTCCCTCACCCCTCCCCTTGTAATGCCCAGCACATGCAGCCCTGCAGAAATGCAGGACTGGGCTGTAAAAGAGCTGACTTCAAGCCCGGTGCTCCGGGGACAGGATGGGCTCGCCGAGCTCCCGGTATCCGGCAGAGGGCAAGCGAGCCAGGAGTACCAGCCCGTCTCGCCTCAGCCTGGAGCATGAGATCCAGAAAATTGCTCAGGAAGGATCCTTTGGGATTGTTTTGGGGTCTCAGCAAAAAAGATCGCATTATCCAAGCCTCCTTTCTCCCTCTCTTCACCTGACTGCATCTTGCAATTTCTCCTGGCCAGTAACACCATATTTTATTCTTTCCTGCACTGGTGTCCTGGTTAGTACTGGCATGATCTTATATTCAAAATTTTTAGCATTACTAATGTGGCTAGATACAAAAAGCATTCTTCCTCTTTTTTTAGTTCGTTTTGGAGCTGATTCCCTGGAAGAGCCACTGTTTCCCCAGACTGCCTGCTATAAGCAAGGAGCCGTTCTGACCAAGGTGTGCGCAAACCTTGCTCGCATTGTGCCTGCTGCTCCTTTACAGCTATAGTGCATCCATATGTTTACGCTGTTACCTGTTACTGTTCCAGCTGGCAGGCACACAGTCCCACATGCTGCAGGACAGAGCTTTCCTCATCAAGTCCCTTTTTTCTGAAGATGTGCATAATTCACCCTTAGATCTGGCCGAGGTTAAAGATTTAAGATTTAAGCAACAAGTTAAAAAAAATAGTTTGAAATTAAGCAGATATTTCTGTCTTTTGGGGGATGAGGGGGCAGGGATATGCTCTCTATTTTCAAAACAAATAAGTGTTTGTGCATCATCAAAGTGAAGTGTGGTTCAGTTTTCAAAAGACTGCAGAAAACCAGCACCAGTTGTTGTGCATTTTCTTCCTTTAAAGGGTCGGGATCGGGCTGCACTTGCTGCAGGCTAGAAGAGTTAAAAATGCTATAGGAAATCACGGACTCATTTGCTTTTGAATGCTTGTAGTGAACAGGCTCCTGATTCTCTGAGGCTCTTCTGAAAAATCCCAGCAATGAAGGTAAGTAGGCTTTGCTCCAGCTCACAGCTGTTTTGGTAGGTTAGAAAAGTGAGTAACTGCCTTATTGCCTAAGATAAGGGCTACATTTGCTCTTGACTGCACCCCATAACCCCCTGCAGCCACACCGGCAGTGCCCACCGGGACAAAGTGACCCTTGGGAAAGGTGGATGCTGGAGGAGAAGGATGGATCCAGCATAGAGCAAGGAATTTGAATTAGCAGGTTCTGCTTGATTGGCTGTCCCAAAAGCCAGGGTGCTGCACTGGGTTTGGGGACGCAGAGTTGGACCCTTTGTGGTGGGTGAGGGAGGAGAACCTGCGTTTGCAGAAGACTTGTTAGCAAACAGCTCTCTTGGGTGGGATGGGTTTCATCTGGAGTCTGCAAGGGACAATAAACAGGAAGTCCCACAATGACATTTTTATAGAGCTGCTTTGCAGAGTGGAACTGTGCTTAAAATCCAAGTTTAGTTTATCTGAGTGGGAGCGTCCTTGGCTTTAATGTCCACTTGCTTTGAAAGCAACGTGATAGAGCTTGGCTCATGCAGCTCTGATGTCCAGGCAGACTCGTGATGTGGATCCCTCCTGTTATTTTGCTAAAAGCCCTCTGCCATTTCACTGGGCTGTACTGGTGCTCCTGCTTTGAGATCTTAGCTGTAAAGTTTTTGTGAAGGGTTAATTAGTAAGCTGTATTCTGCAGCAGAGATGACTTCATTCTAAGGTTTAAGTAGCTTTGTACATCAAGCCAGTAAAATATTCTTGGAAACAGGCACAAAGCTATAAACCTAAAATCATGCTCTACTGCCGAGTGAGACACCAGAATCTTTATTAAAAGGTCTGGTTAATAACTAGCATGTGATAGCAAGCAATGGGAAGAGGCTGCAGGCTGGGTTTGTTCAACCTGGAGACAAAAGGGCAAGAGCTAATTGCTGTACGTGAATCTCCAAAGAGTGGGTTCAGAGAGGATGGAGCAGGTCCCTTCTCAGAGGGGCACCATGAAAGGACAAGAAGCAAGAAGGACAAGTTGCTGTGAGGGAAGTTCTGTCTCAATAAAAACAAAGTGAGTTCACAGGGAGAGCGGTTTAGCCCAGAGAGGCTGTGGGATCTCCATCCTTGGGGATATTCAAAACCAGACTGGAACAAAATCCGAACAGCCTTCTCCAGCTCTGAAGGGGACTTCTGGAGGTCACTAGTTGAATCCTCTGCTTTGCACAGCATTTATTTGCTTGTGGCAGGGGCCTCCACAAGGTGCTAGTTTGTGGGTTCACTAGGGGACCTTTTCTTAGGGTGGAAGAAATATATAGCCTTGGGCAGTGGTTCACCATCCTTGTTATTTTTGTCATGCATTTTCTTTGGCAGAGTGTCCATATCAGCAAGGAAGGGAAGACCTTTTAGTCCAGCTCCTTCTGTGTGACAGGAATCAGTGAGGGTCCAGAGGGACAAGCCAGAAACGAGCAGCAATGCTTGGGCAGAAGGTCATGGAAGACGTCTTGCATGTGGGCTGCATGTCACTGCTTGTGTTCACAGGCTGGTACATATGAACACACTGAAGAAATGGAAACACTCACTGCCATGGGAGTGTCCTGTGAGGGAAAACCCACCTGCCAGTCTGCCAGGCTTTCTCAGCAGGGCTGGAACAGCACAGGGAGGGCTCATCGCATTGCCTTGGAGTGAGATCATCCAGATTACCCCCTCCCACACCTGCCTTAACAGGTAGTTTACATTAAAGCATATGATTAAATATTCTGAGTTGAAGCCCTGTGTTTTTCTGCTGATTTCTTGGTCGAGTACTGTTTTTGGTCAAAGAGCCATGATGCTCGCCAGAGATGTTCATCTATAGCTGCCAGCAGAAAAGGGCACTTTTATACAGGGTTGGCTCCTCAGTCTTTCTCCTGTGCTGTTGCTGAGGAAGTAAAAGGGTTTTGTCTAGAGACAGAAAAGCAGTGCTGGTGCTGCCCCAAGATGCCCTACGGGTGGTCTCTGCCTTCACTGTTGAGCACAGACAGAGGTGGGACAGAGCCTGTCTGAGGCCAGGGATGCTGTGGGATGAGGACCCATTTCTGCAAGATGCTCTGTCTCCTCAGGTCTTGGCTCCATCTCCCTGTGCCTTGGCTACACCTCTAGAAATGAGTCAGACCCAAGAGACGTGCAGACACAGGACCAGGGAAACATGACTAGGGAAATTGTTGGTTTAGGAGTTGGTAGGGGTTCAAAGGCAGCACAGCCCTGCATGCTCCTTAGTCCTGGAGTAGCTCCTGTTCCTCAAAAGCCAGAGCTTGCAGGAGCCTGGGGTTGCCTTTGTGTTCAAGGTAAATATTAGTGCACCTTCAAATACTTCTCTTGCCCTAGGAGAGCTCTGTGCCCTGGGTTAAGCTCTGAATGGTCAGTCTTGACCCCAGCCAACACTAGACTGTTCCCTGTACTTCTCCCAGTATTTGTTTTATTTGTCCCAGGAGATGAATAAAGTTACTTCCCCGAGGAGGCTTTGACATAGGCAGCTAGAGACCAGCAACTGGAGTCTTTTCTTGATACGTGGTCACACCACACTTTCCTTCATCCTGTTCCATCCAAGCACTTTCTGTAGGCTCATTTAAGCAATCCCTGCTCCTCCTGGGACTAAAGCCCCTTTCTACTCCATTCCTGCATGCAATGTTGTTACTCAAAGCAGTATCCCAGCATGGTGCCTAGGAAAGAACTGTTTTCTCTCCTGAGTAGGTTCTCCAAAGTTGTTATTACTTTTCCAACAGCAAATACAAAGAAAGTGGAAATGTTGGCTGATGCTGCTAATAAAATTCTTAAGCATTTACGTGCGCTTTGAAATGCTTTCATCCTGCTGCCCTGCTCAAGGGGTACTAGACATGGAGGGAAAGCCTGTCAGTGTAAATATCAAAGGGACCTTTTAGTTCTCATATTTGTGAGGGGGATACTGCCCGTTTCCTATTGCCACTGTGTCACAGGGCTGGGAGGCTGTTCCAAGGACCCAGACTCTCTAGCATATGGACTCTCCGGAACACAAGGATTTTGAATCTTTTATCTGGGGATCTAAATCCCCATGGAAACCAAGGCACACATCAGAAGACTCAGTAGGTGTAAGCAACGTGTTGGCTCCTGTGCCCAGGCCGGTGAGTTTGTGGAAGCGCTCCTACTGCTGAAGGGAAATCAGGGTCAAGTGGCCTGGAGATGGAAGGTCTCTGAGGCCAGAGGAGCAGGTCATCAGGTAAGAGAGTAGGGCTGTTAGCCACCAGACCCAGAGAGTACTAATCTCCATTCCCTATAGGTTAGGGCTGGGATTTTTTGATGTTTGAAAAGTTGCTGAAGTTTTAGTGTCTTTGCAAAGAGGTCATCTTCTGCTGATATTCTGAGGACTATGGCTGGAAAACTGTAATACAGAAGCTGTGGGTAGGACCGGGTCATTTAGCCACCCAAAGCCCACTTCAAAGAGAGATTTGTTTAAAGTCCAAATATTTCTGCAAAGATGCGATGCTACCTTGGACTGAGAAAAATGCTCTTTCTTCCCCTCCCTCAGCTACATCTCCTTCATCCTTTCCAGGTCCTCTTCCAACAGCAATTCACCCTGGTATCTGCTCACACAAATCCTCTCTGCTCTCATTTTATCATCCCAGCTTATAGCTGTGTCATTGTGCCTGACCAGCCTAGGTCAATATTTAACCCTTTTTGCATCACCTGCTCTTGGTCAGCTGCTTGGTTTCAAACTGCTTTGTACACCTGAGACTAATGAAGACATCTCTGAGGAATGCTTAAGGATGAGTGAGGAGTTTGGCTACTGGGGTGTCCAAATCCATAAGCCCCTGTTATGTATGGCATCGACAAGCCTTCTGTGTATGGCAACTGCAGACCTGATAAACTCATGGCAGCACATAGCCTCCGTCCCTGTACCCTTACTTGGAGACAGGAGGTGCCTGGGAGATGGGGTGGTATTTAGCACCTGGTCCCTGAGCCTGAAAACCACCTCTGCTTTATGCCTTCCAGCTTAATGGGTGGTTTTAGCTCTGCTAATCTCTAATCAGTGCTGGAGAAACCTAAACAAACTAGCCTGGACCACTCTAAAGCATATGTTATTACTGGATCAGGCCCATAGATTAGATCAGGCTCATTAGATTGGGCTCATTTAGGGCTGCTCTAAAACCATCTCAGATAGGGTAAATGTAAAGAAAGTGGCCCTTAACTGACCCTTCTGCTGACATCTGAATTCTGGCTAGGCTGATGCACCTGGGGAAAACAATTTGAGGATGGAGAGGAGGGCCTGGGGCGTCAGGCAGGTTCGGACCTACCTCTGAGCATGACCTGTGGAGCAGCAGAGCTAAGGGTGCAGGTCAGAGCTGCAGAAGCTTGTGGAATGCCCGTGCTCCTTGCGTTGGAGCCAACTGAACTCCAGAGGGCAAGTGCTGAGGGACTCATGAAATACGCTGGATGAGGTTTTTTTGGGGGAGGAGGAGGAAGGACAAGAGGGTGAGGTGTAACTGCAGGGCAAACAAAAGTGAGTCACCAGCAGGAGTGAAGGCTGGAGGGCAGGGACAGGGAGGGAGTGTGCTGGGGAAACCTGCAGCAACCCAGGTGGTGCCTCCTACAGCAGCAAGGGGTGTGCTTGGAGCCCACTCATTCCTCCAAGTGAGAAAACATGAGCTTCATTCAGATGAGAACTGTTCCTGCTGCCATGTTCAACCACTTCTGCTGACTGAGCCTGGTGGATGGACAAAATCTGGTCTTGCACCACTTGAAACCTTGCTCCCTCCTACAAGCCCTGGCAGCACAGGTAAAGTTTGTAGCAAACCTGTGGGCACTTAACCCCAAGAACAAAGGTGATGCTGTCAATTTATTTCTTGGCCATTCTTCTGTTTCCTCAAAAGTTTGCTGTGTTCAGCGAGATTGCCTCGGGGAGTAGCTAACCCTGTGGGCAGGCTGGATCCAGTGGGTCTTGCAGTGTCTCCCTCCTCCTTGTAGTGCCCTACTCAGCTCACTCCCACCACCCCAGTTCAGTGGGTGAAACTGCTTAATTTGGGTGTCTGGAGGCAAGGTAAGTTTCACTCTCCCTGCTCCTCTGACTAGGGGGCAAGGCAGCATGAGGCTGAAGCTTTGGGGACCTACAGTCCTAGGAAGTGTGTAGAGCGGACAAGGAGCCATTTCCCAAATGTCAGCGCAGACAAAGGGAGCTGGGCTTGTGGGTGAGATGGCATTTCCCTCCAAGCCTGCAAGGGCAGGGAGTCGCCCCCCAAAGCTGTGGCACCATGCTTAACCTTCTGCTGAGGGAAAAAAACATGCTGGCTGGCAAGGGCATCACCCAGGACCATGAACCCACATGTCTCATGGAGAGACTTGGCATCTCTGTAATTAAGGCTATTTTGTCCCTTTTGAGGGGGAGCTGGGGTCCCCCCTGCAGAGGACGGGGATCAGAGCAGAGCTCCTTCTGCTCATTATGGACTCACCCTTGCCTTGGGCATGTGCCCTGCCACTGCCCAAGGGGGGATGGGGGTGAGGGAGGACAGACCCCCCTCGCGGTCCTGCCCTGATGCGCTTTGCTGTGGGTTGGTAGCAATACCCAGGTCCCAGCCCTTCGGCAAACCTTTATTCATAGCCAAAGTTTGAAGGGAGAAAGCAAGATAGTGGCTACCAAATACTTGCATCAGGCTCCACAGCCTTCCCTTCCTCATCACCTGCCTCTCACCGTGCCAGCTCTGGAACATGCGAGATTTTCTCCAGTGCTTGCTGTAAAGCACTTCATGTCAGTCTATTGAAAATAATGACTGTTTTATCCTTCTTTCCTCTTTTTTTTTTCTCTTCCTTTTTTTTCCTCCCCCCATTATCCACCGAGCTGAAAATGAGGGAAATTAAAACGCAGGAGGACACATTGTTTTGTGTGTTCCCCCTGAACTCGGAGCTGTAAAATGCTTCTTAATCATTGGTAGCCAGAGGATCTCTGTGCTGGGCCTCCACTTTTTGTTTGTGAGTTTATTTTTCCTAATTCATCTTTGACAAAGGACAGAGCCATAAAAGAATCGAACAGCACGTCTGTGGGAAAAAACTGCCCTGAAAAGGGTCGGAGGAATACTGTAGCATTTCCAAACAATTCCAAGGGCTAAAGCCTCTGTGAGATGCAGCTTTAGCTATAACTTGCCTTTCTAGGAACAAGCCTACATCTGTTTGGCAATGCCATATTTTGTAGGGTAAAATAAACCCTTGAGAACAAACAGCCCAGCTTATCCAGAGGGGTAAATGCCTGGGAACAGAGCTCACTTGTTAATCCTAAAACTGTCAGCAAAGACCCACTGGAGAAATTATAGCTGGCCACGGGCACTCAAGCTGTTTTCCCTCTGCCTCCCCGCCTCCCCCCATCCCACAACAGCTGTAAAATCTTCTTTATTGTTCTGCTCAAGTTGGAGAGTGGTAGAGAGAGGTCTCCTGGCCCAGGGCTGCAACAGCAGGGGCAGGGGGAACATCTGATCCATTGTATCTGCACCGGTGTTATTGCTTCGGTGGCGGACAAAGACAATGACGGCGGTAAAAGAAGGCGAACAGCCTGAGTACCTACTAAACAGGCATATGAACAGGAAATCCTGGCTCATTCCCACATCTGAGCCGCATACAGTTTCTTTCCCTCCAGGATCATTATGTTTTATGTCCTCCTGCAATTCAGGCAGCTGAGCCGACAGAGCCCCTTCCCTCCCCCTCCTCTCTCCCTTCCCTTCCCTTCTCTCGTCGGATTTCGAGCCCTCCCTGTGGAAAAATGATTGCGCACAAGCAGCCTACACAACGGTGCTCATAAGGAATTTGCCCCTGCCAGGAGTTATTAATGGCACCCCAGTAAATGCCCCTAGCAAAACGGGCTGCTGCAAGCATCAAGTGCATGTTGAAAAATCGGGTTTAAATTGTCCCTTGGGGAATGACCTATTGGCCACTTAAAAAAATGCAGGATTGGTTCTCTGTATAATTAAGTTCAGGCCACCTCTTGTGCTTACACACACAGAAACCCAGATGTCAGCCTGGTACGAGTCAAAGTGCTGGGTTGCTTTTAAAGCACTAAGAGAAGACAGACTGTGGGGGCACAATGTTTGCTACTGGAAGAAAACCTGCTTTGAATACTTGGGATATTTAACTTACTGCAACAGATAATTAGCCGAACCCTCTTACACCTCCAAATATAGATTCATTAGTCATATGAAAATATCTCATTGGAACCAAATGTGAGTCATTAGTGAAGTCAACGGCAGATCATAAAAAAGGTACCGTGAGCCTCCTTCCCCCCTATCCCTGAGAAGATGTTAGTGTGCGTTGAAAATAATTCGCTCCATTTTCCACTGAACATCTGCTGGCAAATCAGTTTTGAAGGGAGGCTTTTGAGGGGCTGCTTGTGTGCAGGGCTATGCATCCCGTTTTCCCACTTCGAGATTTGTGGGAGTAATGAATGCAAAGTCTGTGCTGGGCTTTTTTCTATATAGTTGGGGCTTTTTTTGTCTTCTTGAGGAGACTTCCTTGAGTCACTCAGGCTAAAATTTGGGTTCTGTAATACAAAGAGGGATTTTGTAACGTGCAGTGGAATAAAGATACCTTTGTTATTTGCTTCTAATTTCAGGGGAACATTTTTGTGGCTTGGAGTTTCGGAGTCCCCTACACTCAGAGCAAGGAGTGCTGCAAGCAACAATGAATGCTGCTGCCATAGGGCCCCCAAAACTAGCTAGATTCCTCCAAAAGTGAAATGGGGATGGTTAAAATCACTGCCTAGCTGGAGAGAGGCGCAAATGAGCAATGGTATGTTTTAAAAAGTAAAGCAAATGGGCAGCTTTTCCACAATGAGATATCCACAGTGTGATGGGCAGACGGAGAAAGGGATCATGCTTGATTAAACTCTTATAAAACCCGAGTTATTGCTTGGGAAGGGGACTGGGGACTGGGACTGGGATGGGACCATGTGCTTGGTCCCAGGATGTATCATGGGGATTTCACAGAGTGTGCTGAATGCGGCAGACCATCATCCCACCCTGCGCTTGTCGATCCCACAAACAAACATGTTGTTGTATAACACATGAGTAATCCCGTGCTGAAAGTTGTGCCGTGCGAGTCATCAACAGCAGCAGTTTGCATTTTTTTTTAATCTGAAGAAAACAAAATAAAACCAATAAAAAACAACAGCAGCAAATATTAACTTTAAGTTAAACTGACACTCCCGCAGCCAAGGGGACTCAGGCTGCTTCAGTGCCTGACTTTAACCATACAACCCCACAACGATATTAACTGAGTTTTCCAGCTTCATTTGCTTGATTGCATCCTCTTGGTGTTGTTTTTATTATTGAAAAAAAAAATCACTTCTATGTAATATGCCTTGTCCTTAAAATACGCAGCATGGCCTGTGACAGTTGGGCAGCAGGGAGAGGAGTGTGATAAGGTTTAAAATGGGTATTTCACACCAAACCCACAAAGCTGGACGAGCTCTGCCTCTGCACCCCTAGTTGCACCTCGGCTTTCAGGCAGTGCTGGGCCAGTTGCAGATGGCTTTGGTCTCGGGGTGTAAATGCCCTGTGGGGAGACAGGCTGGAGATGCGGGCCTGGAGGTCTTTGTCTCCAAGGGGGCTCACCCGATCTCAGGGTCCTGCTCCCATGGAGGGAGGGTGGCTGGTGGGGAGCTGGATGGTAGGGCTATGCCTGAACCTCTGTCCTCTCCACCCACCTGCACAGTGGGACCTGGCCTCAAGTATGGGTCCTCATGCCTGGGCTGGTGCTTCCAGGGCAGCAGAGTGAGGGTGAGTCCCCAGCTGCTCGCCAGCCCCATCTCATCTCTCTCTGGAGGTGCAGAGATCACCCAGCTACCTCCCCCCTGCACGGGGTGTCCCTGTGGGGCAGGATCCCAGTCATCTTGTGGGGCAAGATCTCCATCCCTGTCTGCAGGAGGAGCGGGATAAGCCTCGATTTCCTCTGGCTTCGTCCTTGTTCCACCCGCCCTGGGGCAGACCCCGACTCCCGTCGCAGCAGACCCCCG